>NC_047116.1:97727659-97846720 GCF_902500255.1 Thalassophryne amazonica | reverse complement strand
CAAACTGAGTAATACATACAAACTGAGTAATACACACAAACTGAGTAATACACACAAACAGAACAATACACACAAACTGAGTAATACACACAAACTGAACAATACACACAAACTGAGTAATACATACAAACTGAGTAATACATACAAACTGAGTAATACATACAAACTGAGTAATACACATAAACTGAGTAATACACAAACTGAACAATACACACAAACTGAACAATACACACAAACTGAGTAATACACACAAACTGAACAATACACACAAACTGATTAAAACACACAAACTGAACAATACGCACAAACTGAACAATACACACAGAGTAATACAGAAACTGAGTAATACATACAAACTGAGTAATACACACAAACTGAGTAATACACACAAACTGAGTAATACACACAAACTGAACAATACATACAAACTGAGTAATACATACAAACTGAGTAATACACACAAACTGAGTAATACACACAAACTGAACAATACATACAAACTGAGTAATACACACAAACTGAACAATACATACAAACTGAGTAATACATACAAACTGAGTAATACACACAAACTGAGTAATACACACCAACTGAACAATACATACAAACTGAGTAATACACAAATGAACAATACAGACAAACTGAGTAATACACACAAACTGAGTAATACACACAAACTGAGTAATACAAACTGAACAATACACAGACACTGAGTAATACACACAAACTGAGTAATACACACAAATGAACAATACACACAAACTGAGTAATACATACAAACTGAGTAATACACAAACTGAACAATACACACAACTGAGTAATACACACAAACTGAACAATACAACAAACTGAACAATACACAAAACTGAGTAATACATACAAACTGAGTAATACACACAAACTGAACAATACATACAAACTGAACAATACATACAAACTGAACAATACATACAAACTGAGTAATACACACAAACTGAACAATACATACAAACTGAGTAATACACACAAACTGAGTAATACACACAAACTGAACAATACATAAAAACTGAACAATACATACAAACTGAGTAATACACACAAACTGAGTAATACACACAAACTGAGTAATACATACAAACTGAGTAATACACACAAACTGAACAATACACACAAACTGAACAATACATGCAAACTGAACAATACACACAAACTGAGTAATACATACAAACTGAACAATACATACAAACTGAGTAATACACACAAACTGAGTAATACACACAAACTGAACAATACATACAAACTGAACCATACATACAAACTGAGTAATACACACAAACTGAGTAATACACACAAACTGAACAATACATACAAACTGAGTAATACACACAAACTGAACAATACATACAAACTGAGTAATACATACAAACTGAGTAATACACACAAACTGAGTAATACACACAAACTGAACAATACATACAAACTGAGTAATACACAAACTGAACAATACAGACAAACTGAGTAATACACACAAACTGAGTAATACACACAAACTGAGTAATACAAACTGAACAATACACACACACTGAGTAATACACACAAACTGAACAATACACACAAACTGAGTAATACATACAAACTGAACAATACACACAAACTGAGTAATACATACAAACTGAGTAATACACAAACTGAACAATACACACAAACTGAGTAATACACACAAACTGAACAATACACACAAACTGAGTAATACACACAAACTGAACAATACACACAAACTGAGTAATACACACAAACTGAACAATACACACAAACTGAGTAATACATACAAACTGAGTAATACACAAACTGAACAATACACACAAACTGAGTAATACACACAAACTGAACAATACACACAAACTGAACAATACACACAAACTGAGTAATACATACAAACTGAGTAATACACACAAACTGAACAATACATACAAACTGAACAATACATACAAACTGAACAATACATACAAACTGAGTAATACACACAAACTGAACAATACATACAAACTGAGTAATACACACAAACTGAGTAATACACACAAACTGAGTAATACATACAAACTGAGTAATACACACAAACTGAACAATACACACAAACTGAACAATACATGCAAACTGAACAATACTCACAAACTGAGTAATACATACAAACTGAACAATACATACAAAGTGAGTAATACACACAAACTGAGTAATACACACAAACTGAGTAATACAAACTGAACAATACACAGACACTGAGTAATACACACAAACTGAGTAATACACACAAACTGAACAATACACACAAACTGAGTAATACATACAAACTGAGTAATACACAAACTGAACAATACACACAAACTGAGTAATACACACAAACTGAACAATACACACAAACTGAACAATACACATAAACTGAGTAATACATACAAACTGAGTAATACACACAAACTGAACAATACATACAAACTGAACAATACATACAAACTGAACAATACATACAAACTGAGTAATAAACACAAACTGAACAATACATACAAACTGAGTAATACACACAAACTGAGTAATACACACAAACTGAACAATACATAGAAACTGAACAATACATACAAACTGAGTAATACACACAAACTGAGTAATACACACAAACTGAGTAATACATACAAACTGAGTAATACACACAAACTGAACAATACACACAAACTGAACAATACATGCAAACTGAACAATACACACAAACTGAGTAATACATACAAACTGAACAATACATACAAACTGAGTAATACACACAAACTGAGTAATACACACAAACTGAACAATACATACAAACTGAACCATACATACAAACTGAGTAATACACACAAACTGAGTAATACACACAAACTGAACAATACATACAAACTGAGTAATACACACAAACTGAACAATACATACAAACTGAGTAATACATACAAACTGAGTAATACACACAAACTGAGTAATACACACAAACTGAACAATACATACAAACTGAGTAATACACAAACTGAACAATACAGACAAACTGAGTAATACACACAAACTGAGTAATACACACAAACTGAGTAATACAAACTGAACAATACACAAACACTGAGTAATACACACAAACTGAACAATACACACAAACTGAGTAATACATACAAACTGAACAATACACACAAACTGAGTAATACATACAAACTGAGTAATACACAAACTGAACAATACACACAAACTGAGTAATACACACAAACTGAACAATACACACAAACTGAGTAATACACACAAACTGAACAATACACACAAACTGAGTAATACACACAAACTGAACAATACACACAAACTGAGTAATACATACAAACTGAGTAATACACAAACTGAACAATACACACAAACTGAGTAATACACACAAACTGAACAATACACACAAACTGAACAATACACACAAACTGAGTAATACATACAAACTGAGTAATACACACAAACTGAACAATACATACAAACTGAACAATACATACAAACTGAACAATACATACAAACTGAGTAATACACACAAACTGAACAATACATACAAACTGAGTAATACACACAAACTGAGTAATACACACAAACTGAACAATACATAGAAACTGAACAATACATACAAACTGAGTAATACACACAAACTGAGTAATACATACAAACTGAGTAATACACACAAACTGAACAATACACACAAACTGAACAATACATACAAACTGAACAATACACACAAACTGAGTAATACATACAAACTGAACAATACATACAAACTGAGTAATACACACAAACTGAGTAATACACACAAACTGAACAATACATACAAACTGAACCATACATACAAACTGAGTAATACACACAAACTGAGTAATACATACAAACTGAGTAATACACACAAACTGAACAATACACACAAACTGAACAATACACACAAACTGAACAATACATACAAACTGAACAATACACACAAACTGAACAATACACACAAACTGAGTAAAACACACAAACTGAACAATACACACAAACTGAACAATACACACAAACTGAGTAATACACAAACTGAGTAATACATACAAACTGAACAATACACACAAACTGAACAATACACACAAACTGAACAATACACACAAACTGAACAATACACACAAACTTGAGTAATACACAAACTGAACAATACACACAAACTGAGTAATACACACAAACTGAACAATACACACAAACTGAGTAATACAAACTGAGTAATACACACAAACTGAATATATACAAACTGAGTAATACACACAAACTGAACAATACACACAAACTGAACAATACACACAAACTGAACAATACACACAAATTGAGTAATACATACAAACTGAACAATACATACAATCTGAGTAATACACACAAACTGAACAATACACACAAACTGAGTAATACACACAAACTGAACAATACACACAAACTGAGTAATACAAACTGAGTAATACACACAAACTGAACAATACATACAAACTGAGTAATACACACAAACTGAACAATACACACAAACTGAGTAAAACACACAAACTGAACAATACACACAAACTGAACAATGCACACAAACTGAGTATTACACAAACTGAGTAATACATACAAACTGAGTAATACACACAAACTGAACAATACACGCAAACTGAGTAATACACACAAACTGAACAATACACACAAACTGAGTAAAACACACAAACTGAACAATACACACAAACTGAGTAATACACACAAATTGAACAATACACACAAACTGAGTAATACACACAAACTGAACAATACACACAAACTGAGTAATACACACAAACTGAGTAATACACACAAACTGAACAATACACACAAACTGAGTAAAACACACAAACTGAACAATACACACAAACTGAGTAATACACACAAATTGAACAATACACACAAACTGAGTAATACACACAAACTGAACAATACACACAAACTGAGTAATACATACAAACTGAACAATACACACAAACTGAGTAATACACACAAACTGAGTAATACACACAAACAGTAATACACACAAACAGTAATACACACAAACTGAACAATACACACAAACTGAACAATACACACAAACTGAACAATACACACAAACTGAGTAATACACACAAACTGAACAATACACACAAACTGAACAATACATACAAACTGAACAATACATACAAACTGAACAATACACACAAACTGAACAATACACACAAACTGAACAATACACACAAACTGAGTAATACACAAACTGAGTAATACACACAAACTGAGTAATACATACAAACTGAACAATACACACAAACTGAGTAATACACAAACTGAACAATACACACAAACTGAGTAATACACACAAACTGAGTAATACACAAACTGAGTAATACACACAAACTGAACAATATACACAAACTGAGTAATACACACAAACTGAACAATACACACAAACTGAACAATACACACAAACTGAGTAATACACACAAACTGAGTAATACATACAAACTGAGCAATACACACAAACTGAACAATACACACAAACTGAGTAATACATACAAACTGAGTAATACACACACACTGAGTAATACATTCAAACTGAGTAATACACACAAACTGAACAATACACACAAACTGAGTAATACACACAAACTGAGTAATACACACAAACTGAGTAATACATACAAACTGAACAATACACACAAACTGAGTAATACATACAAACTGAGTAATACACACAAACTGAACAATACACACAAACTGAGTAATACACACAAACTGAGTAATACATACAAACTGAGTAATACACACAAACTGAGTAATACATACAAACTGAGTAATACATACAAACTGAACAATACACACAAACTGAACAATACACACAAACTGAACAATACACACAAACTGAGTAATACACAAACTGAGTAATACACACAAACTGAGTAATACATACAAACTGAACAATACACACAAACTGAGTAATACACAAACTGAACAATACACACAAACTGAGTAATACACACAAACTGAGTAATACACAAACTGAGTAATACACACAAACTGAACAATATACACAAACTGAGTAATACACACAAACTGAACAATACACACAAACTGAACAATACACACAAACTGAGTAATACACACAAACTGAGTAATACATACAAACTGAGCAATACACACAAACTGAACAATACACACAAACTGAGTAATACATACAAACTGAGTAATACACACACACTGAGTAATACACACAAACTGAACAATACACACAAACTGAACAATACACACAAACTGAGTAATACACACAAACTGAGTAATACATACAAACTGAGCAATACACACAAACTGAACAATACACACAAACTGAGTAATACATACAAACTGAGTAATACACACACACTGAGTAATACATACAAACTGAGTAATACACACAAACTGAGTAATACACACAAACTGAGTAATACATACAAACTGAACAATACACACAAACTGAGTAATACATACAAACTGAGTAATACACACAAACTGAGTAATACATACAAACTGAGTAATACCACACAACTGAACATAACACAAACTGAGTAATACACACAAACTGAGTAATAGACACAAACTGAGTAATACACACAAACTGAGTAATACATACAGTCTGAGTAATACATACAAACTGAACAATATTCACAAACTGAGTAATACACACAAACTGAGTAATACACACAAACTGAGTAATACATACAAACTGAGTAATACATACAAACTGAGTAATAGACACAAACTGAGTAATACACACAAACTGAGTAATACACACAAACAGTAATACACACAAACAGCAATACACACAAACTGAACAATACACACAAACTGAACAATACACACAAACTAAGTAATACACACAAACTGAACAATACACACAAACTGAACAATACACACAGAGTAATACAGAAACTGAGTAATACATACAAACTGAACAATACACACAAACTGAGTAATACACACAAACTGAGTAATACACACAAACTGAGTAATACATACAAACTGAGTAATACACACAAACTGAGTAATACATACAAACTGCGTAATACACACAAACTGAGTAATACACACAAACTGAGTAATACACACAAACTGAGTAATACATACAAACTGAGTAATACACACAAACTGAGTAATACATACAAACTGAGTAATACACACAAACTGAGTAATACATACAAACTGAGTAATACACAAACTGTGTAATACACACAAACTGAGTAATACATACAAACTGAGTAATACACACAAACTGAGTAATACATACAAACTGAGTAATACATACAAACTGAGTAATACATACAAACTGAGTAATACACACAACTGAAGTAATACATACAACTGAGTAATACACACAAACTGAGTAATACATACAAACTGAGTAATGCACACAAACTGAGTAATACATACAAACTGAGTAATACATACAAACTGAGTAATACACACAAACTGAGTAATACATACAAACTGAGTAATACACACAAACTGAGTAATACACACAAACTGAGTAACACATACAAACTGAGTAATACACACAAACTGAGTAATACATACAAACTGAGTAATACACACAAACTGAGTAATACATACAAACTGAGTATTACATACAAACTGAGAAATACACACAAACTGAGTAATACACACAAACTGAGTAATACACACAAACTGAGTAATACACACAAACTGAGTAATACACACAAACTGAGTAATACACACAAACTGAGTAATGCACACAAACTGAGTAATACATACAAACTGAGTAATACACACAAACTGAGTAATACACACAAACTGAGTAACACATACAAACTGAGTAATACATACAAACTGAGTAATACACACAAACTGAGTAATACATACAAACTGAGTATTACATACAAACTGAGAAATACACACAAACTGAGTAATACACAAACTGAGTAATACACACAAACTGAGTAATACACACAAACTGAGTAATACACACAAACTGAGTAATACACACAAACTGAACTAAACATGGATGAAATCAAATCAGCCATCACAGACAAATCCTAAGTGCAAATGAACAAACAAATGAATGAACAAGCAGCCAGGTAATTAGTGCAACAACGTGTGCCTGAGAAGTGCACTGGTATCTGCAACTTTGTTTCTAACAATGTCATTGTCAGTTGCCATTAAGATGGTTTTCTCAGAAGACATCTTCTTGAATGCCTCTAAGTGCTCCTGATGAAGTTTGCTCCCCAATCTGGTTTTGATCAATTTTAAGGTGGAGAAACTTCTTTCACAGGCCACCTGGGAGATTGAGAGGGTCAATAAAAACTTACATGCCAGCCCAATGACATGGTAGGCATCTGTTAGCAAATTATACTGACTCAGTACCAAGTACACACAAATCACACAGTTTCTGCAAGAAGCTCAAATCCTGCTCTCTATCTCTGTGTCTAACTCGGTTCCATCTGTGTCATTCTCAGTGCCTGCCCTTACAGTGTAACCCTCTAGTGAAGACTTTTTCAGTCTGTCCCATTGAGCTGCAAGACTGCGCACCTCAGCCTGCAAAGTTCTCACTGTTGCCCTTTCGTCAAAACTAATCAGGCATTTGCTTATCTGCTCGAAGGCTCCACTTGTCAGTCCATTAATTTCTAGGGTCTCGGCAGGCAAAATCCTGAAGCCGGTTTACCATTAGCAGCAAATCTTTTTTCAATGCTTCCCATCACAGTGTAACATTGTGAACATTTATCTCAAATGTAACATCAGATGAGGCTACTGGCTCATCCTCCTCAAGTTCTCCAGGCATTCTTTTTCTTTTTCTGATACGCTTCTGTGGAAGCTCTGTTTGCACCTCAAAGTCACAGTTCTCCTCTTCAAACCTTTTGTTTGCCCAGTGCACAAAAACATCAGCTGCCCCTTTCACAGACTCAAAATCCCTGACACATGCTTTAAACTCTCCTGTGTCCCCTCAACAAGCCTCTGAGATGACAAAATGTCCAACCCTTCGGTTTGTAAATATTTGGACAGTGGGGACGTATGCTGAAAAACACGAAGGAAAATTTGAGCAGTTAATATGATCTCAAATTTCAAAAGTGTTTCAATGAAGCCCTTTGCTTTCACTCTCACTGTTGGTTTCATTGTGACATCTCGCAAAACCTTTTCTAAGGTCAGCAGAAGGTCAACATACAGTCCATCTTGGGGACTACCATAGCTGCCAACAGTGATGCCGGTAACACGTTAGTTAGTAATGCGTTACTCTAATCTGACCACCTTTTTTAGTAACAAGTAATCTAACGCGTTAATCTTTCCAAATCAGTAATCAGATTAAAGTTACTTCTCCAAGTCACTGTGCGTTACTATTATTTTTCATTGTGGGTCGATAGCAGCATTAAACTTGGTCTGTGGGCAGGAGGTCGGTGTTCGACTGAACTGCCCACTTTAAGCGAGCTGTGAGCTTTTCATCCACGGTTTTCTGCAGCAGCTACGACTCGTCCTCACCTCTTAAAGCACGGTGACAACAGCACACCTGCACTGAGCTTTACAAAGACATTTTTATGCTTTTTTTTCTCCTTTATTTAGAATTCTGAGCTGAGCTGCTCTGTATCTACTCACTAAAAACAGCTGATCCTTCGCGATGCGTCAACAACTAACACTATTTTCCACTCAAATGCACCTAAATTCTCTTTCTGAGGACCACATGATGTGAAAACACAATAAAACTTTCTTACCTGTAAATCTGGTCATGTTTTCTGCATAAATAAATGTTATCCATTCTTTGTGCTCAAACGCCAAAGCAGGGGCAAATCCAGATGGAATGGGGGCGTGGGGCAAGGATGTCCCCCCCTCACAACACCCCTAGATTAAAGGTTCAGTTTTGAAGCCTTTTTTTTACTACAACTACTAATACTACTTAAAATAATATTAATTTCGACAAGTAAAATGTTTATAGAGAATTTAAATGTTAGAAAAATGCTAGAATGAATTTAATAGTTACATTTATAAACAATGTAGGTTCGAAATTGCAAGTTTTACTGTTACAGTGCTGTCAACAGTTAAATATGAGGTCAAGAAAGAGGTCTTTATTTTACTTTTTATAAAACAAGTATTTATTTTCATTGAAGTCAAGAAAGGGTGACTATAAAGTGAGTTTTGGCAAAACAGGTATCATTGTCATGTTGAGGTGGCAGAGGGTTGTTGTCGACAGCTGGGAAAAGTAACTAAAAAAGTAACTAGTAATATAACTTAGTTACTTTTACAACTGAGTAATCAGGAAAGTAACTAAGTTACTTTTTCAAGGAGGAATCAGTAATCAGTAATTGGATTACTTTATCAAAGTAACTGTGGCAACACTGGCTGCCAAAGACTTTGCTTAGAGCCTGATCCTTAGCCCACCATCTTGTTTCACCTGTTGGTATCAGCTTTCTGTGACACTTGTCCTTAGAGACTTCCTCCCAGACTTGCATTCTTTTATACGACTCCCTTAGAAAAACTGCAATATCATTGAGCAAGGAAAAAAGAGAAGCACTTTCAACCACACTTCCTGTAGTGTCTGACAGCACTAAATTGAGGATATGTGTGTAACACCAAACATGGATCTGCGTGGGGACTGCTCAGACAAAAACATGGAAAATCCTTGATAGGGACCTTTTCATGCTTGCTGCTCCATCAGTGGAGTTGCCCACACATTTGCTGATGTCCAGGTTGAGCTTGAATAGAGTTTCCTTTAACAGCTCAAGTAAGTACTTGCCAGTGGATTTTTCACAGTTTATGACACCAACCAAACGTTCATGTATGGTGTGTGTAACATATCTCAAAATTACAGCACACTGATCAGCTGAAGTGATATCTTGAGTGGTATCACTTTGGACTAAAAACATACCTGCTTCTCTAACCTCATCTGCTATAGTGGCCTTAATCAACTCGCTGAGTGAATCAACAACTTTACCAACAGTGTGGTTGGACATTAGCGTGACCAATGAACCTCTTCCTTTTGCCCCACTGTCGTGGTGTTTTTTGCTCTGTTCAGTGCAGCTGTTGATATGTTGCTGAAGACACAGATCATATCGGCTTAGGAGTAGTTCTAAAAAGTTGCCATGGTTCACATCACTGTTCTCCAGCATATAAGCAGCTTCTGCTCTATGTCCTCTGTAACTCAGTCCACATTTGCCTAAAACTTTGATCACATCTATGATCCGATCCATCACCTGGCGTTTCTTCTTTACCTCCTCATGGTGTAAAGCCATTTGCTTGCCTATAAGAAGGCTTTTTACATCAGCCTTTTTAGCAAACATGAAGTAGGAGTCAGCACTGTGCCTATGGAGTTTGCTTTTTTCATGCTCCTCAGTTCTTTGATGAACATGTTTCCATGTTTTAAAACCACACTTTATAAAATGACTTTCACTAGTAGGAGGGGCATATGCCAAACATACAGAGCAGGACAGTGATTTGGATTTCTCTGAGTAAGTTAGCCATTTTTTGTTTGTTCCATGCTTGTGAAAAACTTTGGCTAGTAGGGGCTCTTTGGTTGATTGCTGTGGGTGGAAATGGAAAAACATGACAAAATCCTTGGATTGAGGGTGAACAAAATAATCAAAAGGCTCCGTCTCATCTACTTTTGACTCTTCCTGTCCCTGATGAGCTTCTGTGGTCTCTTTGGCCTCTGTCTCCTGTTCACTGTGCCTTCTCTCAACATCTGGCTCACCTGTGAAATATGCAGGCAGAGAGCAGTATTTATCAATAACATAATACAGTATAATATACTACACACTTTGTGTATAGAGTTTGACCTAACATGCTCAGAGGTGCTTGTCCCTTCCCCAACTTCAGCTTCATCTGTAGGTCTGCTTTCAATTGGACTTTGCTGCTGCTCAAAATCTACAAAAGCATGCAATCAGTGGGTTAGTAGGTTGACAACTTTAGTTTCAAAATGATGCATTAGAACATTGTTAATTACTTAAATATAATGTAAATGCATTTTATACACAATTGGATATTTTAATTAAATGTTTGTGTGTCTGTTTTTTGTTTTGTTTTTTTTTTAACCAAAAATGCAAGTAAAAGGATTGGTAGTCTACTTTAGCATCCCAAATATGCATTGTTGCATTATTATTGTTTTTTTTATCACCAATAAAACAATATACAGTTTATCAATGTCCAATATGTGAATTACTTAAATAGCACGTGGTCTATGCACAGCATCTTAGCCTATATTAATTAGCCTGTTATTTACGGTCCTATTTACCATTTTCCTCTTTGCTCTGTCTTCCTGAAAAATATCTGTGAGCTTTGCACACTTGGCAGCATCTTCTTCCAAAGCTTTCTTTCTTAATCTATCTTTTTCAGCTCCACCTGGCTTTTTTCTGTCCATCTTCTCACTCACGGGTCACTCACTCCTCCTATACTTACTAGTAGCCCAAGTCCCATCTGGGCGCACAGGGCATGATTGGACTGAACTAACTGTAATGAATGCATAGGGGTATTAAACGTGTAATAGTATGTCCCTACCTTAGGCTTTAGAAAAGATAACAGCGTTGCAAAAGAAGCAGTCTTAAGTTATTTTCTTGTGAATTTTCATGATTGTAAAACATTTATAACAATGTCTTCTCTTTAAGATACAGCAGCCCAAGTGTCTTGCTGTGTAACAGTTAGTGGTGGTCATATATGTATGTATATATATTAACACCCCCTCACAATGGCCCCAGGTTGGACCAGCCCACCAGGAAAACTCCTGACTCTCCCGATTACCCAGCACGTGGTAACACCTGAACTTAAACCAACTTCGCCTTGAGCATGTGGAGCATCGCTTCCACAAAAACATGGACTGGATTCCAGCACGGTTCAACTCGGTGACACAGATGATGTTTTAGAGCAGGGGTGGGCAATCATGTGCCATAAAGGGCCGAGACACTGCAGGTTTTCTGTGCAACCAATCACCTCAGCAGGTGATTTCATTAATGATCAGGTGTCTCAGCAGGTGATTTCATTAATGATCAGGTGTCTCAGCAGGTGATTTCATTAATGATCAGGTGTCTCAGCAGGTGATTTCATTGACAACCAGGTGTTTATGTTCAGAGCAGAAGCTCATCAGCAACCCACCTGCTGAGGTGATTGGTTGCACGGAAAACCTGCAGTGGCTCGGCCCTCGATGCCCACCCCTGTTTTAGAGGATTAAATTACAAGATGTAATCCAAACACTGCGTTATCTTCTGATTGGAGCTGGACTGAGCTGGCAGCCAATCAGAGTGCACCTTCACATCATGAATCTACTGACTGTTCATTCAGATCAGTGGACCTGCCGAGCAGACACTTGTACCAAGTCGGGGATATGGTACTCCTTATTTTTGTAGCTATGGACGTTCTATTAGCTTGTGGCTGTGCACGTGCATAAGGTGTGTCCTTTGGTTCCGTGCGCTCTGTACAGACGACGGACTTTTGCCCTCAACTCCCTTCTTTTTTTTGGAGAGTCTGTCAGATTTTGAATCCAGATGCATTTGGAGTCTGCTGTCTGTACCAGAGCAAGACGCTGTTCCAGTGTTGTAACGAAGTAAAAATACTTCACTACTGTACTTAAGTACGTTTTGGGAGACTTTGTACTTTACTTGAGTTTTTTAAATTCAGCTTACTTTCACTTTTATGTCACTACATTTCCGACCTTAATTGCATACGTCTACTCCGATACATTTTCTATGCGCCATGCCGTTACTCGTTACAAAACAAAACAAAACAAAACAAAACACACACACGAAAAAAGTTGTGTTTTCACCCAGAGACACCACTGATTACTAGTGACTGCAACGAAGTCAGGCTGATTTGTCATGAGACATGTCCGGTAGGCTTTTTTGCAGTTGCGCACTTGGGGGTGTTTGTCACGAAAATGATCATTTCTCTGCATTGATTACAGACCTGCAGCGGGTCTGTAATAAACTTTTCTGCAACGCAGCTTTGCTTTGAACCTTCAACCAATCGAAGCAGTGATTTGCAGGTCGAAGCAGTGCTTCGATCTATGATTTGTGGATTGATTGTTTTATTTCGCTTTATCCTAATTTTTCCTGCTAAAACCCTGAAGAACATATGTCTGTGAGTAATATTTAATATTTTTATGTTATACTGACCTGTTAGTCTTCTGAAACAGTTGATAGATGTATTTTATAACTTAAAAATGGGACCGATGCTAATGCATTAGTATGTCTATGGCGTTTTCAATGTTAAAGTTAGCATTAAGCTGTTCGCATCAGCACGTTTGTGTTGATTTGTTTTCTGTATAATTAATGGCTCAGCGTTCGTTGTCGTAAAAGAGTCAAATTGTGTTTTTTTTTTATTTTTTTTTATTCATATAGCAACAAAAATAATAGTCTACATAATAGACAATAATAGTCAATAATAATGTTACAATACAATTTCAGAGAAAGAGACAAAAAGAACCTAATGAAACAAAACACAACAGAAAAGATAAAACCATGTAACAATGAAAATAAATAAATACATATAGAAATAAATAACTGTTTCCTGTGAACACCTAGTGAGTAGTAGTCTGTGTCACCGAGTTGAACCGCGCTGGAATCCAGTCCATGTTTTCGTGGAAGCGATGTTCCACACGCTTGAGGCGAAGTTGGTTTAAGTTCAGGTGTAAGACATGTTGAATATCCAACCTAAAACAAGGTACCAGTAGATTCAGCAGATTCTCACAAATCCAACAAGACCAAGCATTCATGATATGCACACTCTTAAGGCTATGAAATTGGGCTATTAGTAAAAAAAAAGTAGAAAAGGGGGTGTTCACAATAATAGTAGCATCTGCTGTTGATGCTACAAACTCAAAACTGTTATGTTCAAACTGCTTTTTTTTTTTTATCAATCCTGTGACTCGCTAAACTAGTATTTAGTTATATAACCACAATTTTTCATGATTTCTTCACATCTGCAAGACATTAATTTTGTTGGTTTGGAACCAAGATTTTGCTGGTTTACTAGTGTGCTTGGGGTCATTGTCTTGTTGAAACACCCATTTCAAGGGCATGACCTCTTCAGCATAAGGCAACATGACCTCTTCAAGTATTCTGACATATCCAAACTGATGAATGACGGGTTGGGTTAGAGTTCAGGGTTAGCGGTTGGGTTTGGGGTTAGGGTTCAGGTTTGGGGTTTAGGTTTCAGGGTTAGGGGTTAGGGTTAGGGTTCAAGGTTTGGGGCTTAGTGTTTAGGGTTGGTGATCAGTTTTTGGGTTTAGGTATCATGGATAGGGTTTAGGGTTTAGGGTTCAGGGTTAGGGGTTATGGTTCAGAGTTAGGATTTTCCCCGGGCCAAGTTCTCAGCTGGGGTAGAGTTTGCATAGGGTCGACCTCTCCTGTATTTGTTCCATCCCTCACCAGTGTCACTGTTTATGTGTCTGTGAGCACACACACGGTTTCTTTCCTGTTCATCCACAGTTCGGTTTGTTGGCGAGAACGGCTGCTATTTGTTATCTGTGAAAATGACCTGAAACAGGACGTTCTGCTCACTGATCGCCTCCTGCTGAGCTGCTGAAAGCTGCTGCAGATGAGCCAGTGTGGAAGCCACCGAGGTTAACAGGAGTGACATTTAAACTCAATGCTTCTGAAAGAGTTCCCAGCAGGGGGCAGCGCACAGGTTTGTTACTCAGCAAAGAAGATTTAGTGAGTGCAGAGTGACTGACCTCAGCAGTGATCTGGCTTTCCAGAGAGAGCTGCTGTCCTGAGTCTGACCACTAGGAGGTGATGTGGTGCTATATAAATGAAAATAAATTGAAATAGAAAATTGAGGTGTGAAGCTCCGTGCCAGTGGTGACACCTCCTGGACTGAAGGAGCAAAGGATGGATTGTGGACTGGGTCTCTGCTGTGTGCTGGGGTGGGCACACCTGTGACAGTGATTTACAGCTCCTGCTGTTCGGGTCTATAAATGACTCTGTGGGTCAGCGGCTCGACAGGACGTGTGTTGATGTCTGTCAGAGGACCATGCAGCCAAGCAACCTCAATGCAGAACTATGAGCCACAACGCTCAAAAACACAAAGACCTCTGCTTTGTTACAGTGGCCAGTGAACTCCAGCACAGAGATCTTCTTATCTCCAAGGCGAATCTGCATGAATGATGCAGGAGCATCAGTCAGAACGTTAGACATTATGGGAATGTTTGTGCTAACATTATTGTCAAACATTCTAGGAACTAAAAATCTTTCATTTGAAACATTCCGAGAACTTTACAGCTAGCGTTTTGATAATATTTGACAAACGTTCTAAAAATGTTTTGGGAACTTTATATTGTTAGCTAGGCAGGTCCAAAGTGTGTCCAAGATGATGTGTTGGTCCATCCACTGATTGCATTAGTCCAAAGGCGTTTAAAAGCCTTTTGAAATCATCAGCCAGCTGATTAGACAGACAACAAATATGAATATTAAAATCACCACAGACCAAGAGTTTGTCACATTTTGGTATAAAATCAATCAAAATCTCAGAAAACTCCTGAATAAAACCCTTATTAAATTTTAGCGGACGATAAACAACAGCACAGGACAGGCAGACTGCACCACAAACAGCTGGAGTTCAAAAGTGGAGTAATCATTAGGAGATAATAATCAGCATTTAAAGTTCCCCTTGAAGACAGTGGCCAAAGCACCGCCTCATCCTGATGCTCGCAGGGAGCTGAAAAATGAGCAGCTGGGGAGGAGGAGCTCTGGTTTCAGCCAGGTCTCCATTAACAGGAGAAAGTCCAGAGCACGAGTGGAGAAAAGTCATTCAGGATGAAAGTCTTACTTGAATGGGCGGAGGATCTCCTGCACGCAACCCTGTCTGTAGATCGTCACAGGCCCGGGATGAGGAAGTGGAAACACGGCCGGCCAGAGCAACTGATCGCAAAATGCCAGGGAACGCTGCACATCATAGCAGTCATATGGTGTGAAGAATCTGGCCTATAAATGTCCTGGAGCATAAATGCAGGAAGACACCAGGTACTCTCTGAACCAAACATGGACTCCTCCTCCCTTCCCATGTCCCCCGCGGCGCTGATGCCAAGGTAACACGCCAAGCAGCCGGCACAGGTAATCAGCCACGGACTCCAAGAAAGGTGACGGCATCGTCCTTGACCATCCACCAGAGCCAGGGACAGCCAGGTCCTCCACAGAAGTACAAACACCGATGAGAGTCTGGTGATCATACACCAGGAGCGGTGACACATTCTGTACAACAAGTAGCAAAATCACGAAAAACAACAAACTAAACTACTGAGTGCCGACGGCAAGTCACATACAACGGCGCCATCTTCGATCATATGGGACCGTTGTATGTGATATGGGTGTGTCTACTCACTACAACCCCTAGCAAAAATTATGGAATCACCGTCCTCGGAGGATGTTCATTCAGTTGTTTAATTTTGTAGGAAAAAAGCAGATCACAGACATGACACAAAACTAAAGTCATTTCAAATGGCAACTTTCTGGCTTTAAGAAACACTATAAGAAATCAAGAAAAAAAGATTGTGGCAGTCAGTAATGGTTACTTTTTTAGACCAAGCAGAGGAAAAAAATATGGAATCACTCAATTCTGAGGAAAAAATTATGGAATCACCCTGTAAATTTTCATCCCCAAAACTAACACCTGCATCAAATCAGATCTGCTCATTAGTCTGCATCTAAAAAGGAGTGAACACACCTTGGAGAGCTGTTGCACCAAGAGGACTGACATGAATCATGGCTCCAACACGAGAGATGTCAATTGAAACAAAGGAGAGGATTATCAAACTCTTAAAAGAGGGTAAATCATCACGCAATGTTGCAAAAGATGTTGGTTGTTCACAGTCAGCTGTGTCTAAACTCTGGACCAAATACAAACAACATGGGAAGGTTGTTAAAGGCAAACATACTGGTAGACCAAGGAAGACATCAAAGCGTCAAGACAGAAAACTTAAAGCAATATGTCTCAAAAATCCAAAAATGCACAACAAAACAAATGAGGAACAAATGGGAGGAAACTGGAGTCAACGTCTGTGATCGAACTGTAAGAAACCGCCTAAAGGAAATGGGATTTACATACAGAAAAGCTAAACAAAAGCCATCATTAACACCTAAACAGAAAAAAACAAGGTTACAATGGGCTAAGGAAAAGCAATCGTGGACTGTGGATGACTGGATGAAAGTCATATTCAGTGATGAATCTCAAATCTGCATTGGGCAAGGTGATGATGCTGGAACTTTTGTTTGGTGCCGTTCCAATGAGATTTATAAAGATGACTGCCTGAAGAGAACATGTAAATTTCCACAGTCATTGATGATATGGGGCTGCATGTCAGGTAAAGGCACTGGGGAGATGGCTGTCATTACATTATCAATAAATGCACAAGTTTACGTTGATATTTTGGACAATTGAAAGGATGTTTGGGGATGATGAAATCATTTTTCAAGAAGATAATGCATCTTGCCATAGAGCAAAAACTGTGAAAATGTTCCTTGCAAAAAGACACATAGGGTCAATGTCAATGAGCAGATCTGATTTGATGCAGGTGTTAATTTGGGGGATGACAATTTACAGGGTGATTCCATCATTTTTTCCTCAGAATTGAATGATTCCATATTTTTTCCCTCTGCTTGGTCTAAAAAACTAACCGTTACTAACTGCCACAATCTTTTTTTCTTGATTTCTTATAGTGTTTCTTAAAGCCAGAAAGTTGCCATTTGAAATGACTTTAGTTTTGTGTCATGTCTGTGATCTGCTTTTTTTCTACAAAATTAAACAACTGAATGAACATCCTCCGAGGCCGGTGATTCCATAATTTTTGCCAGGGGTTGTATATTACAAACAAAGCTCATTATATTATCATCGAAAATAATCAAATAATACATTTAGCTTATCATTCAGTGACACCTTCCTATAACTGCTATAACTATTAAATTACAATTATTACAACTTTTAAATTACAAATCAATGATTATAACAATTTAAGCGTTCATACTATGCAGAAGTCTCAAAAACTGCCCCTGAAGTTTCCCCTGAGCGCCTTGAGGCAACTCTGTTGTGATTTGACGCTATATAAATGAAAATAAATTGAAATTAAACTGAAACATTATACAAAGATCAATCAATCAATCAACTTTTTTCTTGTATAGCGCCAAATCACAACAAACAGTTGCCCCAAGGCGCTCCACATTGCAAGGCAAGGCCATACAATAATTATGAAACACAGTCTACGTCTAAAGCAACATAACCAAGGGATGGTCCAGGGTCACCCGATCCAGCCCTAACTATAAGCCTTAGCGAAAAGGAAAGTTTTAAGCCTAATCTTAAAAGTAGAGAGGGTATCTGTCTCCCTGATCTGAATTGGGAGCTGGTTCCACAGGAGAGGAGCCTGAAAGCTGAAGGCTCTGCCTCCCATTCTACTCTTACAAACCCTAGGAACTACAAGTAAGCCTGCAGTCTGAGAGCGAAGCGCTCTATTGGGGTGATATGGTACTATGAGGTCCCTAAGATAAGATGGGACCTGATTATTCAAAACCTTATAAGTAAGAAGAAGAATTTTAAATTCTATTCTAGCATTAACAGGAAGCCAATGAAGGGAGGCCAACACGGGTGAGATATGCTCTCTCCTGCTAGTCCCCGTCAGTACTCTAGCTGCAGCATTCTGAACCAACTGAAGGCTTTTTAGGGAACTTTTAGGACAACCTGATAATAATGAATTACAATAGTCCAGCCTAGAGGAAACAAATGCATGAATTAGTTTTTCAGCATCACTCTGAGACAAGACCTTTCTGATTTTAGAGATATTGCGTAAATGCAAAAAGGCAGTCCTACATATTTGTTTAATATGCGCTTTGAATGACATATCCTGATCAAAAATAACTCCAAGATTTCTCACAGTATTACTAGAGATCAGGGAAATGCCATCCAGAGTAACGATCTGGTTAGACACCATGCTTCTAAGATTTGTGGGGCCAAGTACAATAACTTCAGTTTTATCTGAGTTTAAAAGCAGGAAATTAGAGGTCATCCATGTCTTTATGTCTGTAAGACAATCCTGCAGTTTAGCTAATTGGTGCGTATCCTCTGGCTTCATGGATAGATAAAGCTGGGTATCATCTGCGTAACAATGAAAATTTAAGCAATACCGTCTAATAATACTGCCCAAGGGAAGCATGTATAAAGTGAATAAAATTGGTCCTAGCACAGAACCTTGTGGAACTCCATAATTAACTTTAGTCTGTGAAGAAGATTCCCCATTTACATGAACAAACTGTAATCTATTAGACAAATATGATTCAAACCACCGCAGCGCAATGCCTTTAATACCTATGACATGCTCTAATCTCTGTAATAAAATTTTATGGTCAACAGTATCAAAAGCAGCACTGAGGTCCAACAGAACAAGCACAGAGATAAGTCCACTGTCCGAGGCCATAAGAAGATCATTTGTAACCTTCACTAATGCTGTTTCTGTACTATGATGAATTCTAAAACCTGACTGAAACTCTTCAAATAGACCATTCCTCTGCAGGTGATCAGTTAGCTGTTTTACGACTACCCTCTCAAGAATCTTTGAGAGAAAAGGAAGGTTGGAGATTGGCCTATAATTAGCTAAGATAGCTGGGTCAAGTGATGGCTTTTTAAGTAATGGTTTAATTACTGCCACCTTAAAGGCCTGTGGTACATAACCAACTAACAAAGATAGATTGATCATATTTAAGATTGAAGCAAGATAAGGTCCGGAGCACAGTCTCAGAACCCAAAATGAACTTTCATATTTTAGTTTCAAACAGGCATTGAATTGGTTCAGTTTATCAACTTTCCAAAGACTAGAATCGATGCTTGATGACTAAAACACTCCCATGCAACAAATTAATTGCTCACAGATACTTTTCCACAAAGACTTTGTAAATTCAAACTTGATCCTGCTGGAAATTTGAATTATCTTGTGGGGGGGTATAAAATGTTACTAGAACCTTCCAGAAACATTATGCCAAAATATATGTCCCTCCAAATTATATTCATGATAAAAAAGTGAACAATGAACTTGAGCAGAATGCATTTCTGCCAGACGCACTGTCTAAAATCTTATTTGAAAATATACTGTTTTTGACTGTATGTTTCATTTCAGACTGGCCCAGAACATTCCAATAAGCTGACTCAAGTCCTTTAAACCCACCCCCTCCTCGGTCACTTCAGGTGTGCACCAGGGCTTCGTCCTGGGGCCCCTCCTTTTCATCATCTACCTCCTTCCCCTTGGCAATATCTTCTGCAAATTTAACATTCACTTCCACTGCTATGCTGATGACAACCAGCTCTACCTTACCACTAACCCCTCATCCACTCTTCTGCCCATCTCACTCAATGATTGCATTTCTGAAATAAAAAACCTGGTTCACCTTAAACTTTCTTAAACTAAACAGTAGCAAAACTGAGGTTCTTGTCATTGGCACAAAATCCACCTTATCCAAAACTGACAATTTTTCTCTCATTATCAATAATTCCACTGTCTCACCATTCCCCCAGCTTAAGAGTCTGGGTGCAATCCTTGACAGCACACTATCCTTTTAATTCCACATCACTAACATTACTAGGTCTGTCTAGTTCCACCTACAAAACATCTATCACCTCCACGCTGCGGCCATCCTCATCCATAGACTTGTTACTTCCCATCTGGGTTATTGTAATTCTGTCCTCCTTGTGTCTCCCTCATAAATCCCTCCATAAGCTTCAACAAGTCCAGAATTCAGCTGCCCGCATCATAACTCAAACCCCCTCCATCCACCACATCGCTTCTGCCCTCCAACAGCTCCACTGGCTTCCGGTTCAGTTTTGTATTTAATTCAAAATCCTCCTGTTAACATTCCGGGCCATTCACAGCCTCCTATCTGTCCGGCCTCCTCCATATCCGCACTCCGCCCTGTTCCCTCAGATCTTATTCCTCCATCCACCTGTCTGTCCCCTTTGCCCGTCTCACGACCACGGGGAGCAGAGCGGCTGAATGCTCTGCTCTCCGTCTCTGGAATTCATCACCATCCCAACTCAGAAACATCGATTCACTCATTTCACATCACAACTCAAACCACATCTGTTTGTGACGGCTTGTTCTGCCACACCCAGGCTGGCATCTCCCCTGTGCCTTCTGGCAAACTAACTGAGATTTCACACCTTCTTTTTAAGAAATTGTTAGATATACAATGGGGCCAAAATGTATTTAGTCAGTCCTTGACTTTACAAGTTCTCCTACTTAGAAAGATGAGAGAGGTCTGTAATTTTCATCATCGGTACACTTCAACTATGAGAGACAAAATGAGAAAAAAAAAAAAATCCAGGAAATCACATTGTAGGATTTTTAAATAATCTATTTGTAAATTATGGTGGAAAATAAGTATTTGGTGACCCACAAACAAGCAAGATTTCTGGCTCTCACAGACCTGTAACTACTTCTTTAAGAAGCTCTTCTGTCCTCCACCTGTTACCTGTATTAATGGCACCTGCTGGAACTCGTTATAAAAGACACCTGTCCACAGCCTCAAACAGTCAGACTCCAAACTCAACCCAACCAAGTGTACCTATGATGAAAATTACAGACCTCGCACATCCTTCTAAGTAGACGAATTTGCACAATCAGGGACTGACTGTATATATACGAGTATATGTTTATTTCAATCAATCAATCAATCAATTTTTTTTATATAGCGCCAAATCACAACAAACAGTTGCCCCAAGGCGCTTTATATTGTAAGGCAAGGCCATACAATAATTATGTAAAACCCCAACGGTCAAAACGACCCCCTGTGAGCAAGCACTTGGCTACAGTGGGAAGGAAAAACTCCCTTTTAACAGGAAGAAACCTCCAGCAGAACCAGGCTCAGGGAGGGGCAGTCTTCTGCTGGGACTGGTTGGGGCTGAGGGAGAGAACCAGGAAAAAGACATGCTGTGGAGGGGAGCAGAGATCGATCACTAATGATTAAATGCAGAGTGGTGCATACAGAGCAAAAAGAAAAAGAAACAGTGCATCATGGGAACCCCCCAGCAGTCTACGTCTATAGCAGCATAACTAAGGGATGGTTCAGGGTCACCTGATCCAGCCCTAACTATAAGCTTTAGCAAAAAGGAAAGTTTTAAGCCTAATCTTAAAAGTAGAGAGGGTGTCTGTCTCCCTGATCTGAATTGGGAGCTGGTTCCACAGGAGAGGAGCCTGAAAGCTGAAGGCTCTGCCTCCCATTCTACTCTTACAAACCCTAGGAACTACAAGTAAGCCTGCAGTCTGAGAGCGAAGCGCTCTATTGGGGTAATATGGTACTACGAGGTCCCTAAGATAAGATGGGACCTGATTATTCAAAACCTTATAAGTAAGAAGAAGAATTTTAAATTCTATTCTAGAATTAACAGGAAGCCAATGAAGAGAGGCCAATATGGGTGAGATATGCTCTCTCCTTCTAGTCCCCGTCAGTACTCTAGCTGCAGCATTTTGAATTAACTGAAGGCTTTTTAGGGAACTTTTAGGACAACCTGATAATAATGAATTACAATAGTCCAGCCTAGAGGAAATAAATGCATGAATTTGAAATGGGACAATGCATATTAATGAACATAATTACATGTAAATATGCCGGATTGTAGCAGGATGCTAATTTCCATCCATAGTCCCAGTAACATAGAAACAGACTAAGAACACACAACATACCAAAATAAATTAATCATGACAGAAAAACAAAACAGAATATACGAGGTTTGTTAGAAAAGTATCCAACCTTATTATTTTTTTTTAAAAAGCATGTGGATTTGAATCACGTGTGATTGCGTCAGACAAGCTTGAACCGTCATGCGTATGGGTGAGTTTTTTCACGCCTGTCGGTTGCGTCATTCGCCTGTGAGCAGGCTTTAAGTGAGGTGTGGTCCACCCCTCTCGTCTATTTTTTAATGCGAATAAATGTCTGAACGATTTGGAGCTTTGCTGCATCAATTTTTTTTCCAGAAACTGTGAGAGACCTTCAGGTGGACACCGTTCGAAAAATTAATATGGCTTTCAGGGACGATTTTATGGGGATTAAACAGATTACGGGGTGTTACTGCTGCTTTAAGGACAGCCCTCAAATGCTGAGAGTGCGGTGCGCTCCCAGCCCCCATCGACAGGCTGGAACAACCAGATCATTTCCAACGTGAAGGCTTTGTTGATCCGGGACCTCGTCTGACTTTCACAAAAAGGCAGAAGATGTGGACATCAGCACTTTTTCCAGCACATTCCACTGTTACAGGAGTTTTTTTCATGGAAAGAAAAGCGGAGGGACACGCCACGGAGCCGTTCATTACGCGGGACAAAACCACCTCAGTGTTTGTCTCACAGGACGGCTTTCAGGTGGATTTCAGACGGATTCCGGTTGCTTTCCAGTCATGTGAATATCCGATTGTGATTGTGCATGAGCTGGACATGCCAGAACATGTCCCGTGAGGCTTCATCACGGCGTTGCTTTGCGCTGAGCGGCTGCACCGCAATGCGCGGAACTCCTCCGCACATCTGTCTTAATGTGCCGGAAAGTGCTGATGTCCACGTCTTTTCACAATTCCTGTGCTAGTCAGATGACATACGATGACATACCGGATCAAGACAGCGTCCAGTTTAAAAATGAACAGCACATTTCACTGTTACAGGAGTTTTTGTCATGGAAAGAGCCGCTCGGCGCAAAGCAACGCCGTGATGAAGCCTCACGGGACATGTTCTGGCATGTCCAGCTCATGCACAATCACAATCGGATATTCACACGACTGGAAAGCAACCGGAATCCGTCTGAAATCCACCTGAAAGCCATCCTGAGAGACCAACATGGAGGTGATTTTGTCCCGCGTAATGAACGGAGCCATGTCGCGTCCCTCTTTTTAATATGTTTTTTGAAGGACAAGTTTGAGTCCAGGATAACTTCAAGATATTTAAATTGAGATACCAGCTCCAACTCCTCCCCGTCAAAAAACACACTGGACCTTCTAATGTCAGTGGGACGTTTGCTAAACATCATAATACTGTTTTTTTTTGTATTCAACTGCAGGCAGGTGTCATTTAACCAGTGTTGTATATTGTGTAGCACATCCATCAGTTTTGAGATGATGCCCTTTACATTATTTCTGTGAGTAAAAATGACCACATCATCCGCATACATTTGTGCACTGAAATCGTTGCACACATTTGGTAAGTCATTTATGTACAGCGAGAACAGCAAAGGTCCAAGGATTGATCCTTGTGGGACACCGACTGGGTTGTTAAGAAGCAGAGATTTAAAACCATTTATGGTGACACATTGTACTCTTTTTGTTAAATAAGATTCAAACCACTGTATTGATTCAGATGAGAAATTGAAATATGTAAGTTTTTTTCAGAAGTATTTGATGTTCTACTGTGTCAAATGCCTTTCTAAGGTCTAGGAACACAGCACCCACATACGGGTTTTTATCCAGAAAACAGGCTGTAAAAGTGATGATGCTGGCCATTGTTTTGACTTTTCTATTTTCATTTTATTTCTGATTAGTTTCACTGTGAGTTCAAAGGCGTCATTTTAGAAAAGTTAAAGTAGCCTGAATTAAGTTTTTAAATTTGATGTCATTACACTTTTCTCACTGTGACGTTTTGATGTGTGTTTGTTGGTTTGTTTGTGTGTTTGTTTCTTTTTTCTGGATTTCTATTACAGAATGACCCCCCCCCAAAAAAAACAAACAAAAAAAAAAAACAAAAAAAACAATCTCAGGCTGTAATTAACCCGTGCAGGTGCAGTTCCAGGTCCAGGTAGACTGGTTCTCTGTTAGTGATCCGGTTCTGTTTTCTGAGCTGTCTCCATGGTAACATCAGCAGTATATCTCTTTTACTTGCCCATTAAACTTTCTCGACACGTGACGTTTGCCACTTTGGTCAACAGGTGGCGCCAAATCTCAACAGATCATGTGGTTTGTGTTGGTTCCCTTTGACCTCCAAATACAATCAGGCCTTTAAGGTGACCATCTTTACGTCATTGTCTTTCTCTCTGTGTATTGGCAGTATGTAGTTTAAATGTCAGTTACATGTTTTGTGTTTGCTGCAAAGTAACTCCAGGACCAGCTGATAGTGTTTGGACGTGCACGGTCACATGTGCACAGCCTTCAGACTGGATTTGAAGAGGATGTTCTCAGTTTGTGAGGTCACCTTCTCCTTGCACCTCTGACTGCATCCAGCTCCCTCTGTGTCACAACCTCCACTAACACACAGTGAAAATATTCAGAGAAGTACAAATGATGAGCGCAGTAACAAACAGGACGGCTGAAGACTCGAGTGCAGGTCGAGTCCACTTGTGCCAGACATTCTGTGAACACATCAGACCATTAAAACACGTCAAAGTTATTTTAAAAATTGGTCCAGTGAGACATCGGCTAATGCTCAGCCTCGGCTCGTGTGTCATACATCACACTGACAAAGTGAGGAACCTTGGGGTAATTTTTGATCCTATGTTGACCTTTGACCTCCACATTAGAAATATTACTAGGACTGCTTTCTTCCACCTGCGAAATATAGCGAAGATTTGTCCCATCCTGTCTATGGCTGATGCTGAGACCCTGATCCATGCATTCATCTCTTCTAGATTGGACTACTGCAATGTTCTATTTTCTGGTTTACTGCAGTCCAGCATTAGGGCTCTCCAATTGGTTCAAAATGCTGCTGCCAGACTTTTGACAGGAAGCAGAAAGTATAACCACATTACACCCATTTTGGCGTCTCTTCACTGGCTTCCTGTCCCAGTGAGATCAGATTTTAAGGTTCTCCTACTAACCTATAAAATTGTTCACGGACTGGCACCTCCCTACTTAGCTGACCTAATTGAACCCTACGTACCGGCCCGGGCAGGACTACTTTGTGTCCCTAGTGTGAATAAAAAGTCTGTGGGTCACAGAGCTTTCTCTTATTGTGCCCCTGTTCTGTGGAATGATCTCCCTGCGTCAATAAAACAGTCAGATTCTGTGGAGACTTTCAAGTCTGTAAGCCAGGTCCATGAACAGTTTGGGACTTGTGTAAAAATTGTCCATGTAAATGTGGTACCCAGTACCAAGTGAGATTGGCTGGATCAGGTTCATGACAACATCGTACAACAGCCTGTGCTCACTTGTGGTCACCGTCTTGCCAGTGTAAATGGTGAACTTGAGTGTGCAGCCATTACTTGAAACAGCCAACACAAAACGTTTCATGCCCCATTTTCTTGGCTTGTCCTTCAAATATCGAGTCATTCCAGTTTTTGCCTTCGTCGCCACCATCCTTTCATCCACTGCCAGCTCCCTCCTCGGGTGGTAATAAGCCTGGCAGGCACTGAGGATGTCATCATAAAGAGGCCTGACTTGAAACATCATTTTCTACATCCTCATCTGGATTACTCAGGTGGATGTTCCAGAATATTGATCTAAATCTGTCTCACATTACTTTCACTGGAAAGGGCACAGACAAAATATTATCTTGTTTCCAGTAGTCCTGGAGACTTAGCAGTGACACCAATGACATGTATATCAGAAGTCCAAAAAGTTTGTACAGATCTTCCATTTCATTGCCTGTCCAGCTGTATTTTTCCCTAATGCCTTGTTTTTTGCAGCAGTTTTACTGGTGTTGGTGCAAATTGTTCTAATTGTGTCAGTTGCAAAAAACAAAAGAAAAAGGTCTTTTGGTCTTTGGGTGGAAAGTGCATCAACCTGGACTCCTGGTGTTCTCTGAGGCTGAAATCTGCTTACTGCATCCTCCTCCATGTTCCAGCAGTCAGTGCTGGGGTGTGTCTATGGGGCATGTCTCTGCTGCATGTCTGAGCAGAGATCTGGATTTGGAAACAGAAGCGTGCACTCCGACCCTCTATTCAGATCTCCTTGTGCACGTTGGTGGATCCACCTGCTTTGGTTGCTCCTCCAGAACAGAAAAGGGATCATCTTTTTCAGCACCAGAATCCTCACTGTCTCTTTTAGACACTGACAATGTGCTTCGCGCTCCATCTTCCTTCAGTTCAAAAAATAACTGAAGTGCTTGCGCCACATTCATAAAATGTCTCATTTTAACAAAGAAACCCCAAACAACAACAAAACACTAACCACACACGCTTTCCACCAGTAATAAAGAGAAAATGCACACACAATCAGACCCACGTGGCATGGGTGGGCTGTGATCAAACACACGTGGGGTTAGTGAACACACGTGTTACGTCATGGGTTAGTGACTTCTGAATGGTGGAAAATTTCAGGAGCCAACCAATGAGGAAGGAGTCATATTTCTTCCCACTGCTGTTGCTGCTGCAGTAGAGAAGGAAATTATCCTTTTGACTGTGTGTGTACATGAAAACAAATGGCGTAAAAACACTCATAAGTGAAGTTATACTAGGCCTATTAACAAAATTTAAAAAGTGCTATAAAGGTTGAAGTCTCCACATTCAACATGCATTTAAAGGGAGCAGACTGAGTGCACCAGATTGAGTGTTATGTCCCCTTAATTAGGTCATGTGACTTTTTACACAAGGGCACATCGACTCCAGAGGGTTAACTCACTCATGGTAACAGCAACATAACATTTAACTAAAGTGATGAAACCAATTGAACTACAAAAACACAATAAATCAGTAACACTAACAACAACATTAAACTAACATGAACCACAATAACATTTAAAACCCAAAACCTCGAACTCCCATGGTGCATTGCAGTACAACATCCATTGATTACTTCTTCTTTGTCTTTTGGCTGTTCCCGTTTGGGGTCGCCACAGCAGATCAATCGTTTTCATCTCACCCTGTCCTCTATATCTTCCTCTGTCACACCAACCACCTGCATGTCCTCCTTCAACACATCCATAAACCTCCTCTTTGTCCTCCCTCTTCTCCTCCTGCCTGGTGGCTCCATCCTCAGCATCCTTCTCCCTATATACCCTGGGTCCCTCCTCTGCACATGTCCAAACCATCTCAATCGCGTCTCTCTGACTTTGTCTCCAAACCGTCCCACCTGAGCTGTCCCTCTGATATGTTCATTCCTAATCTTGTCCATTCTTGTTACTCCCAAAGAGAATCTCAACATTTTCAGCTCTGCCACCTCCAGCTCTGCCTCCTGTCTTTTTGTTAGTGCCACCGTCTCTAAACCATACAACATAGCTGGTCTCACTACTGTCTTGTAAACTTTCCCCTTCACTCTTGCTGATATTCTTTGGTCGCAAATCACTCCTGCCACCTTTCTCCACCCACTCCACCCTGCCTGCACTCTCTTCTTCACCTCTCTATCACACTCTCCATTACTTTGAACAGTTGACCCCAAATATTTAAACTCATCTACTTTCACCACTTCTACTCCTTGTAACTGCACTTTTCCACTGGGCTCCCTCCCATTCACACACATGTACTCAGTCTTGCTTCTACTGACTTTCATTCCCCTTCTCAACAAAGCATATCTCCACTTCTCCAGACTAGACTCAACTTGCTCTCTACTCTCACTACAGATCACAGTGTCATCTGCAAACATCATAGTCCATGGGGACTCCTGTCTGATCTCATCCGTCAACCTGCCCATAACCACTGCAAACAAGAAAGGACTCAGAGCTGATCCTTGGTGTAATCCCACCTCCACCTTGAATGAGTCTGTCATTCCGACTGCGCATCTTACCACTGTCACACTATTCTTGTACATGTCCTGCACTACCCTAACATACTTCTCTGCCACTCCAGACTTCCTCATACAATACCACAGCTCTTCTCTTGGCACCCTGTCATAAGCTTTTTCTAAGTCCACAAACACACAATGTATCTCTTTCTGGCCTTCTCTGTACTTCTCCAATAGTATTCTCAGAGCAAACATTGCATCTGTAGTGCTCTTTCTCGGCATGAAACCATATTGCTGCTCACAGATCTTCACCTGTTTTCTAAGCCTAGCTTCTACTACTCTTTCCCATAACTTCATGCTGTGGCTGATCAACTTTATGCCTCTGTAGTTACTGCAGCTCTGCACATCACCCTTGTTCTTGAAAATAGGAACAAGCACACTTCGTCTCCACTCCTCAGGCATCCTCTCACTTTCCAAGATTTTATTAAACAATCTGGTTAGAAACTCTACTGCCATCTCTCCTAGACATTTCCATGCCTCCATTGGAATGTCATCTGAACCAACTGCCTTTCCATTCTTCATCCTCTTCATAGCAGCCCGCACTTCTTCCTTACTGATCTCTTGTACTTCCTGATTTACTCTCACCACATCATCCAGCCTCTTCTCTCGCTCATTTTCTTTATTCATCAGCTCTTCAAAATATTCCCTCCACCTTCTCAGCACACACTCCTCACTTGTCAGCACATTACCATGTGCATCTTTTACCACCCTAACCTGCTGCACATCCTTTCCAGCTCTGCCCCTTTGTCTGGCCAATCGGTACAAGTCCTTTTCTCCTTCCTTACTATTCAACTTCTTGTACAGCTCGCAATATGCCTTTTCCTTTGCTTTTGCCACTTCTCTTCTCGCCTTACGCCGCATCTCCTTGTACTCCCGTCTACTTTCTTCATCTCTACGATTATCCTTTAAACTTTTTCGACAACCTCTTTCTTCTTATGCTTTCCTGGACCTCTTCATTCCACCACCAAGTCTCCTTGTCTTCCTTCCACTGTCCAGATGTCATACCCAGTACTGCCCTAGCTGTCTCCCTCACCACATCTGCAGTACTTTTCCAGTTGTCCAAAATTGCTTCCCCTCCAACCAGTGCTTCTCTCACCTGCTCGCTAAATTTCACACAACAGTCTTCCTCCTTCAGCTTCCACCATCTGATCCTTTGTTGAGCTCTCACTCTCTTCTTCTTTACCTCTAAAGTCATCCTACAACCAACCATCCTATGCTGTCTAGTGACACGCTCTCCTGCTACCACCTTACAGTCTGTGATTTCTTTTAGCTTGCATCTCCTATAAAGAATGTAGTCCACCTGTGTGCACCTTCCTCCACTCTTATATGTTACCCTGTGCTCCTCCCTTTTCTTAAAGTAGGTATTCACCACAGCCATTTCCATCCTTTTTGCAAAATCAACTACCATCTGTCCTTCCTCATTCCTATCCTTGATACCATATCTACCCATTACTTCCTCATCACCTCTGTTCCCTTCACCAACATGCCCATTGAAGTCTGCTCCTATCACCACTCTTTCATGCTTGGGCACACTCTCCACCACCTCATCTAACACACTCCAGAAATCTTCTTTCTCCTTCATCTCACAACCTACCTGTGGGGCATATGCACTGATGATATTCATCAACACCCCTTCAATTTCCAACTTCACACTCATCACCCTGTCAGACACTCGCTTAACCTCCAACACACGTTTAACATACTCTTCCTTTAAAATTACCCCAACACCATTTCTCTTCCTGTCCTCACCATGGTACAACAACTTGTACCCACCGCCGATGCTCCTGCTTTTACTTCCCTTCCACTTGGTCTCTTGCACACACAATATGTCTACCTTTCTCCTCTCCATCATATCAGCCAGCTCTCTCCCTTTACCAGTCATAATACCAACATTCAAAGTCCCCACTCTCATTTCCACCCTTCTAGTTTTCTTGTTCTCCCGCTGTTTGTGGAAATGTTCTCCTCCTCTTCGTCGTCGTCTTCGCCCAGCAGTAGCCCAGTTTCCACCAGCACCCTGTTGGGCAACAGTACCAGTGGCGGACGTTGTTAACCCGGGCCGCGACCGATCCGGTATGGAAATTCGATTCTTAGTCTGCATAGTTGGGTTGGCTTGTTTTACACCTGATGCAACCCTCCTCATTTATCCGGGCTTGTGACCGGCACTCAGAATGTACTCGCTGCACACCCCATGTGGCTGAGTTCAAAATCCATTGATTACTAGTGAGATAAAATCCTTAATTTCTCAAAAGGTATTAGTCCTATCAACTTTCTGTTTTCGCAGCATTCATCACTGACCCAAAATACTCAAATCAGTAAAACCAGCATAACAAGCGTCAAATGTCAGCTCTCCCTGTTTTCTCCGTGATCAAAGCCATACACACGCACGCACACACAGAGGCCACTTGGCTATTATAATGTTATCATTGATGTCCTTTCACCTGCTCCCATATATATATATACACTCAACAAAAATATAAACGCAACACTTTTGGTTTTGCTCCCATTTTGTATGAGATGAACTCAAAGATCTAAAACTTTTTCCACATACACAATATCACCATTTCCCTCAAATATTGTTCACAAACCAGTCTAAATCTGTGATAGTGAGCACTTCTCCTTTGCTGAGATAATCCATCCCACCTCACAGGTGTGCCATATCAAGATGCTGATTAGACACCATGATTAGTGCACAGGTGTGCCTTAGACTGCCCACAATAAAAGGCCACTCTGAAAGGTGCAGTTTTGTTTTATTGGGGGGGGATACCAGTCAGTATCTGGTGTGACCACCATTTGCCTCATGCAGTGCAACACATCTCCTTCGCATCATCCGTGAAGAGAACACCTCTCCAATGTGCCAAATGCCAGCGAATGTGAGCATTTGCCCACTCAAGTCGGTTACGACGACGAACTGGAGACAGGTCGAGACCTCGATGAGGACGACGAGCATGCAGATGAGCTTCCCTGAGACGATTTCTGACAGTTTGTGCAGAAATTCTTTGGTTATGCAAACCGATTGTTTCAGCAGCTGTCCGAGTGGCTGGTCTCAGACGATCTTGGAGGTGAACATGCTGGATGTGGAGGTCCTGGGCTGGTGTGGTTGCACGTGGTCTGCGGTTGTGAGGCTGGTTGGATGTACTGCCAAATTCTCTGAAACGCCTTTGGAGACGGCTTATGGTAGAGAAATGAACATTCAATACACGAGCAACAGCTCTGGTTGACATTCCTGCTGTCAGCATGCCAATTGCACGCTCCCTCAAATCTTGCGACATCTGTGGCATTGTGCTGTGTGATAAAACTGCACCTTTCAGAGTGGCCTTTTATTGTGGACAGTCTAAGGCACACCTGTGCACTAATCATGGTGTCTAATCAGCATCTTGATATGGCACACCTGTGAGGTGGGATGGATTATCTCAGCAAAGGAGAAGTGCTCACTATCACAGATTTACACTGGTTTGTGAACAATATTTGAGGGAAATGGTGATATTGTGTATGTGGAAAAAGTTTTAGATCTTTGAGTTCATCTCATACAAAATGGGAGCAAAACCAAAAGTGTTGCGTTTATATTTTTGTTGAGTATATATATATATTTGACAGTACTCAAAGGTACTTTGTTATTTCAAACCCACATCAATAACGTCACCCGGTCTGCATACTTCCATCTTAAAAACATCAACCATCTCCGTCCCACCCTCACTTCTGTCAGCACTGCCATCCTGGTCCACTCTCTGGTCACCTCCATGGTTTCAACTCTCTTCTCTTTGGTCTCCCCCAAAAGTTCCTCCAAAAACTCCAGCTGGTTCAGAATGCAGCAGCCCAGATCATCACAAGAACATCATTTATTCACCACATCATCCCTGTTCTTCAGCAGCTTCACTGGCTTCTAATCACTCAAGGTATTGATGACAAAACCATCCTCCTAACTTCCATATCTCACTGAATGTCACATCAACACACCCAGCCGTACTCTCAGATCATCCTCCTCCCTCAGCCTCACCATTCCTGCTGTCCACATGACTACTCTGGGGTCCAGAGCTTTTAGCCGCTCTGCCCCCTACCTCTGGAACTCCCTCCCACCTGACATCCATAACATTGATTCTCTGGCCATTTCAAAAAATCCTATTCCCATTCATCTCACTGCTTAACTTGTATTCTGTTTTTAAATGGTTACGTAATTTATTTTTAGCTGTTAAATGTCCTCCTTTTAAGGTTTTGTTACTAAATTGTATATTATGTTTTAAATTTGGTTATTGCTGTATTGCAATGGTGTCCTTGAGTTTATTGTTTATTTATTTGGGTCCCATTAGCTGCAGCAGAGCTGCAGCTACTCTTCCTGGGGTCCACACAAGTCAACAAACACAATATACAATAATCAAAAATGCAATCAAAAATATAAAAAATAAGAAACAAACAAAAAAACAAAAAACAAAAACAATCAAATTCGAATCACATTAATCACACATCTCATCAGTCTATATATACAAAAAAGACTTGCTCACTATATCAACAGAGGTCATTTTTTTGATCATATTTCTTAAATATGATCAATCTATCTTTGTTAGTTGGCTATGTACCACAGGCTTTTAAGGTGGCAGTAATTAAACCATTACTTAAAAAGCCATCACTTGACCCAGCTATCTTAGCTAATTATAGGCCAATCTCCAACCTTCCTTTTCTCTCAAAAATTCTTGAAAGGGTAGTTGTAAAACAGCTAACTGATCATCTGCAGAGGAATGGTCTATTTGAAGAGTTTCAGTCAGGTTTTAGAATTCATCATAGTACAGAAACAGCATTAGTGAAGGTTACAAATGATCTTCTTATGGCCTCGGACAGTGGACTCATCTCTGTGCTTGTTCTGTTAGACCTCAGTGCTGCTTTTGATACTGTTGACCATAAAATTCTATTACAGAGATTAGAGCATGCCATAGGTATTAAAGGCACTGTGCTGCGGTGGTTTGAATCATATTTATCTAATAGATTACAATTTGTTCATGTAAATGGGGAATCTTCTTCACAGACTAAAGTTAATTATGGAGTTCCACAAGGTTCTGTGCTAGGACCAATTTTATTTACTTTATACATGCTTCCCTTAGGCAGTATTATTAGACGGTATTGCTTAAATTTTCATTGTTACGCAGATGATACCCAGCTTTATCTATCCATGAAGCCAGAGGACACACACCAATTAGCTAAACTGCAGGATTGTCTTACAGACATAAAGACATGGATGACCTCTAATTTCCTGCTTTTAAACTCAGATAAAACTGAAGTTATTGTACTTGGCCCCACAAATCTTAGAAACATGGTGTCTAACCAGATCCTTACTCTGGATGGCATTACCCTGACCTCTAGTAATACTGTGAGAAATCTTGGAGTCATTTTTGATCAGGATATGTCATTCAAAGCGCATATTAAACAAATATGTAGGACTGCTTTTTTGCATTTACGCAATATCTCTAAAATCAGAAAGGTCTTGTCTCAGAGTGATGCTGAAAAACTAATTCATGCATTTATTTCCTCTAGGCTGGACTATTGTAATTCATTATTATCAGGTTGTCCTAAAAGTTCCCTAAAAAGCCTTCAGTTAATTCAAAATGCTGCAGCTAGAGTACTGACGGGGACTAGAAGGAGAGAGCATATCTCACCCATATTGGCCTCTCTTCATTGGCTTCCTGTTAATTCTAGAATAGAATTTAAAATTCTTCTTCTTACTTATAAGGTTTTGAATAATCAGGTCCCATCTTATCTTAGGGACCTCGTAGTACCATATCACCCCAATAGAGCGCTTCGCTCTCAGACTGCAGGCTTACTTGTAGTTCCTAGGGTTTGTAAGAGTAGAATGGGAGGCAGAGCTTTCAGCTTTCAGGCTCCTCTCCTGTGGAACCAGCTCCCAATTCAGATCAGGGAGACAGACACCCTCTCTACTTTTAAGATTAGGCTTAAAACTTTCCTTTTTGCTAAAGCTTATAGTTAGGGCTGGATCAGGTGACCCTGAACCATCCCTTAGTTATGCTGCTATAGACGTAGACTGCTGGGGGGTTCCCATGATGCACTGTTTCTTTCTCTTTTTGCTCTGTATGCACCACTCTGCATTTAATCATTAGTGATCGATCTCTGCTCCCCTCCACAGCATGTCTTTTTCTTGGTTCTCTCCCTCAGCCCCAACCAGTCCCAGCAGAAGACTGCCCCTCCCTGAGCCTGGTTCTGCTGGAGGTTTCTTCCTGTTAAAAGGGAGTTTTTCCTTCCCACTGTAGCCAAGTGCTTGCTCACAGGGGGTCGTTTTGACCGTTGGGGTTTTACATAATTATTGTATGGCCTTGCCTTACAATATAAAGCGCCTTGGGGCAACTGTTTGTTGTGATTTGGCGCTATATAAAAAAAATTGATTGATTGATTGATTTAAGAAGTTCCTTAAAAGACCATTCATTTGAAGTGAGTTTAATGCATTCTGGTAATAAATTCCATTCCTTCATACCACTAAATATGAGCATGTTCTTTATGGCATTAGTCCTGGCTGCAAAAAGTTTCCCACCACAGCATGTCTGGTTATGTATCTATGATTTTCTGAACTGAAAGAGAAACTGCTAAACAAAATACACGGTAACTTAGTGACAATAATCTTTCTGGTGAAAATGATGAGTGAATATAAACGTCTGCTATACGAGCAGCTTTATTTTGAATAATCTGTAATTTATTTATCATTCCTCCGAAGGCATTTGACCATTCTGCTGGGTAATAATCCAGGTATACTACTAATAATCCTTTAATAGCATAATTCAAAGTTGTACAACTTAAAAACCTTGCATGTCTTCTCATAATCAATAAACCCCTGCCCATTATTACAAAAATATTATTTATATGTTTTTTCCATGATAATTTTGAGTCTACCATTACACCCAGTAGCTTAGTCTTAGTAATGTACTTGATTTATTCTCATATTATTAATTTTAATGTTTAATATGGGGTTTTTCAGACTTTCCAGACTTAAGACACACTTATTTTCACTTTCATATGGCTAGCATACTGGCATAGTATAGTTCTAAACTTTTTACTTTTTTTAATTCATTTTGACTAATAAACGGAGCAGACCATGGCTTCAACTTTATCTAAATTATGGGTATTTTAGTGAAACGTAGGGCTAGTGGCCGGCGATCACATTAGTATTTCTTCTTGTTGCTTAATGCTGACATATTACACTGTATTTGTTGTCTTTCTAATGCTTGATTCTGCTTTTTTTTTTCTTTTCTCTCTGTTTGAGGTGCAGCTCCATCCAGAGATGGGTATGGTATCTGTTCCGGAAACTGTCATATATATATATATATATATATATATATATATATATATATATATATATATATATATATATATATATATATATATATATATATATATAGTGCCTTACTGTCAGACCAGGTGCACAGGGGGCTGAGCAGGTGAGGAATCAAGGCCTCCTAGCAACAAGCAAGGAGGATAGAGCAACAGTGGCAGCCTCAGCAGGCACCACAGTACACATGCAACAACAACAACAACTTGCGCATTGGACTGATGTCATTTGCGCAGGTGCAGAAAGAAACCAAACAAAACACAAAAATTCCTGTATATTGGTGTTGTAAATTGTGTCTGTAGCATGGCCCAACAGAGGGTCACCCCTTTGAGTCTGGTCTGCTTGAGGTTTCTTCCTCAAATCATCAGAGAGAGTTTTTCCTTACCACTGTCACCTGTGTGGTTGCTCTAGGACAGTGGTGGGCACAGATAACCAAAAAATTAACTTCGATAACAGATAATCAGATAACTGAAAAGTTATCTTTGATAAAGATAAAATGATAAACCACCCAAAAAATTGTATCAGACGTTACAGATAATAGATAAATATACAGCATTGTCTCAGGAATACCTGCAACTACTAACGTGCTGATTTTGAGCTTTAACACCGGGATCGCTTCTGGAAGCATCAAAAGCAACAACAGACCCAAACAACAAATCAGCACGTCCGTCTTTCAGGGTCCTACTCCCTACTGGAAGCTCCAGCAACTGAGAAGAGCCAGAAAGCTCAACTCTAACCAATCACAGCGCTGCCGTCAGGCCGAGGTCTTGGAAAATAAAGCCCCCCTCAGTTATGGCTTGGTGTATAAATAAAATGAATACTAATAGAATAACTCCATTAATGTCAATTCTATCATTTGTGCAAAGTTAAAATATAACATATATCTTTTAATGTTGAATAATGCACTAATTCTGAAGTTTTGTAACAAACACACAGACAGATGGCATTCTGGGTAAAATGTGCCTCCACTACACTGATTGGTTGATTAATTCTATGTAAACCAACACGTTAATGTGAGGTGTGTCGTGTGTTGGTGTTTACAGATAAATGTGCTTTTGTAAAATATGCCATTTTTTATTTGTAAAAAAAAAAAGGCATTTTCAAAAAAAAAAAAAAAAGCCAAGTTGTAATTAGATAACCATCTGATATAACCGGTGTCAAAATAAATAGAACACTGCCATGATCTACTGGTGCCAGTGCAAGTTTTGCCCCTTTTTCAGCTGATTTTTCATTCGTGTGAGATTTTTTGGATCACACCGAGTTTCAGGTTAATTGCGCATCCTGCATCGTTTAGTATACATGGAGTAACGAGCTGCGTTTAACATCTCACTACCACCTCCTGATCGCTGATCGTATGGTCAGATAAAAATCAAACCTGTCTGATATTCCATTGTGAGGGCATCCCACTGCTGAAGCGCTACAAATCAAATCAAATCAAATCAATTTTATTTATATAGCGCCAAATCACAACAACAGTTGCCCCAAGGCGCTTTATATTGTAAGGCAAAAGCCATACAATAATTACAGAAAAACCTCAACAGTCAAAACGACCCCCTATGAGCAAGCACTTGGCGACAGTGGGAAGGAAAAACTCCCTTTTAACAGGAAGAAACCTCCAGCAGAACCTGGCTCAGGGTTAGGGTTAGGGTTAGGGTTAGGGTTAGGGGTTAGGGTTAGGGTTAGGGTTAGGGTTAGGGTTAGGGTCTTCTGCTGGGACTGGTTGGGGCTGAGGGGAGAGAATCAGGAAAAAGACATGCTGTGGAGGGGAGCAGAGATCAATCACTAATGATTAAATGCAGAGTGGTGCATACAGAGAAAAGAGAAATAAAAAGAGAAATAAACACTCAGTGCATCATGGGAACCCCCCAGCGTACAAGCGTCCAACCTCTTGCACTGTGCCTGTGCAAACACCGCAGAGCTGTCTTGTAATGGGTTTTTTTGTTTGTTTTGTTTTGTTTTTTTAAAAACTTTGATGTCTCTCATCGAGAGTTTTTGTAAATTAAGTTTGAAAAAACAAAGCTCAGTGTCTGAGCACTGCCATGAACACTACTGGCCAGTAGATGGCACTAGAGACCTTGAAAACTTGCCAAAACAAAATTCCAGATAATCTGTGTTGCTACTTGCTATGTTTAAGATGCGTGGAATTTAATAAAAGCAAACACAAAAACAACATCTATAAACCCAGAGAATATATTCATGAGAGTTTTAGGCACTAGAGTTTAATGCAGTTGTCCTGATCAGAGTGTCTTAAATGCATTCTTCTGTCGTGAATGTACTGAGATTACCGTACTGAGATTACCCTATCCTACCCATAATGCACTGCTGGGCACAGCATGGCCACACTAAAACCTTAAAAATTAGTGCATTACATTAAAACTAAAACATATATATGATATTTTCACTTTATAAAACTTCAGAAATGACCTTAATTTAAATAACTTGTCCAAAATAAGTTTGGTTAAAATTTGAACCATAAGTTAAAAATGTATGCCTCTGGATGACTTGGGTGATATGGGCCACAGATCAGTATGGGTTTAAAAGAAATGTTTTATTTTTTAAGTGACCAGTTCTCCTTTGCCTGCAGAGGATAGAGTGGTTTCTTATAGAAACAGCTCTCCACTGTTTGCAGAAGGTAGAACTGCATGTGTGTTTACCTTTGTTTACCATGTTAACTTATCGGAAGATAATTAGTCCAATAATGGTTTTCAAAATTATCTGAAAAGATAATCCGATATAGTTATTGGATTATCGGAAGTGCGCCCACCACTGCTCCAGGAGTTGGTAAGGGTAGACCTTACTTGTGTGAAGCGCCTTGAGGCATCTTTGTTGTGATATGGCGCAAAATAAACAGGATGCTCACTAATTGTTTAAGCTTTGTAGGTGGAATTCTTTCCCATTCTTGCTTGATGTACGACTTCAGTTGTTCAACAGTCCGGAGTCTCTGTTGTCGTATTTTGCGCTTCATAATGCGCCACACATTTTCAATGGGTGACAGGTCTGGACTGCAGGCAGGCCAGTCTAGTACCTGCACTCTTTTACTATGACGCCAAACTGTTGAAACACGTGCAGAATGTGGCTTGGCATTGTCTTGCTGAAATAAGCAGGGACGTCCCTCAAAAAGACATTGCTTGGATGGCAGCATGTGTTGCTCCAAAACCTGGATGTACCTTTCAGCATTGATGGTGCCATCACAGATGTGTAAGTTGTCCATGCCATGGGCACTAACACACCCCCATACCATCACAGATGTGTAAGTTGTCCATGCCATGGGCACTAACACACCCCCATACCATCACAGATGCTGACTTTTGAACTTTGTGCTGGTAACAATCTGGATGGTCTTTTTCCTCTTTTGTCCAGAGGACACAACGTCCATGATTTCCGAAAACAATTTGAAATGTGGACTCATCAGACCACAGCACACTTTTTCACTTTGTGTCTGTCCATTTCAAATGAGCTCGGGCCCAGAGAAGGCGGCGGCGTTTCTGGATGTTGTTGATCTATGGCTTTCACTTTGCATGGTAGAGTTTTAAGTTCCACTTGTAGATGTAGCGACAAACTGTGTTAACTGACAATGCTTTTCTGAAGTGTTCCTGAGCCCACGTGGTAAGATCCTTTACACAATGATGTCGGTTTTTAATGCAGTGCCACCTGAGGGATCAAAGGTCACGGGCATTCAATGTTGGTTTTCAGCCTTGCTGCTTACGTGTAAAAAGTTCTCCAGATTCTCTGAATCTTCTGATTATATTATGGACTGTAGATGATGGAATCCCTAAATTCCTTGCAATTGGACGTTGAGAGGTATTGATTTTAAACTGTTGGACTATTTTTTTCACACAGTTGTTCACAAAGTGGTGATCCTCGGCTCATCTTTGCTTGTGAACGCCTGAGCCTTTTGGGGATGCTCCTTTTATAGTCACTCATGACTCTCACAATTACTGTCCTCAGTTCCCAAACTCTTATTGAGTGTTGTTAGAAGGAAAGGTGATGTAACACAGTGGTAAACATACCACTGTCCCAGCTTTTTTGAAACGTGTTGCAGGCATCCATTTCAAAATGAGCAACTATTTACACAGAAACAATAAAATTTATCAGTTTGAACATTAAATATCTTGTCTTTGTGGTGTATTCAATTGAAGACAGGTTGAAGAGGATTTTCAAATCATTGTATTCTGTTTTTATTTACATTTTACACAATGTCCCAACTTCATTGGAATTGGGGTTGTATATCACTCATCACTCACTCATCTTCAACCACTTATCAATCACTTATCCTAGGCCATATTGACCACCTCTGACTGGGGGATCACGAAGCGTTCCCAGGCCAGTGTGGAGATATAATCTCTCCACCTAGTCCTGGGTCTTCCCCGGGGTCTCCTCCCAGATGGATGTACCGGGAACACCTCCCAAGGAATGCGCCCAGGAGGCATCATTACCAGATGCCTGAACCACCTCAGCTGGCTCCTTTCAACATGAAGGAGCAGCTGCTCTACTCTGAAGTCCTCACGGATGACTGAACTTCTCACCTTATCTCTAAGGGAGACACCAGCCACCCTCCTGAGGAAGTCCAGTTCGGCCGCTTGTACCCGCAATCTAGTTCTTTCGGTCATGACCCAACCCTCATGACCATAGGTGAGAGTTGTAATGCTGCATTTACACATAACGACAACAAGTCACGAATGCCACGAAGTACACATTCTTGGCCACTGATCACGAATGTGATGATTCGGGGCAGAGGCGTCAGTTGTCCTCAGGAACTGCTGCAACCTGTTACCACACGTTACGATTAATGGCACATGTTGCCGGAGAATTATCAGGAACCATTACGCACGGTCAAGAATAGTGTTCCGCGTTGTTACGTGCTATCGCGTGCTATTGCGCATAACAGCGCATCGTTAAGTTCTGTCACGTTGTGAACGAGGTGAATTGTCTCCACACACACACCCATATTCATCCAACCGAATTCAGATCGCTCCAGTTTTTCAGAAGAACTTTGTGACTGCATGCGTAGTTGGGCTCTGTGCCGTGGAGTGGTGCAGAGAGGAGGAGGAGGACAGAGCCAGATGTGTGGCTTCATGCAGCTCTTGTCTCATGCATTTTCCCAAACATCAGGCACATGCAGCAGGTGGAACACCTGCAGGAGCTCGCTGAAGAGCACTGAAATTTGACTTTTAGCCGACTTGGTGTCAGCAATCAAACTGAATGTTGTGCAGCAGGGTTGCAGCTGGACTGGAGGAGGTGCAGAGATGTCTGGCTGCACGTGAGTCTCCTCTCGCTCCTCTGGTTCCTTTGGTTGCTCAGACTCCTTCTCCCGCTCATCGGTTACAACAGCAGGTGGAACACCTGCAGGAGCATCCTGACGAGCTTCAGCAGGAACTGTGGACCGAGATTTGGAGCCGAGTTTAATTGTGCGCACGTGACAGAAAACTGATCCGTCGTGGCGCACAGTGAAATGTGACGCCGCGTTACAAGTCGTGTCAAAACTTGACAGTTTCCGTGTCACTTCGTAATAACGCGTGCCAGTTTGGGCTCCAAGAACCATCACAGGAACCACTACGAACATTGTCACGTTCTATTAAGGATCAATACTCATCAAGACGGATCAATACGCTCAGTTGCGACCTCCACGACGTGAGACGAAATGAGGGTGGTGTGTGACATTCGTGGAAGATTTTTTGACAGACAAAAACATGCTCCACGAATATCAAGAATATCACACACCAAAACGCACTATTAAGAAACCTGTTCAGATGCGTTAAGTCACATTAAGAATGTCAGGAATGACAGAAAAATGACATTCGTAATGCATCTTGCTTATGTGTAAACGCACCTTAACGAAGACTGACCAGTAGATCAAAAGCTTCACCTTTTGGCTCAGCTCCCTTTTTGTCACAACAGCACGGTAGAGCGAAGGCATTACCACCCCTGCTGCGTGGATTATCCAGCCAATCTCATGCTCCATTGTCCCCTCACTCAGGAACAAGACCCCGAGGTACTTGAACTCCTTCCACATTCCCTACTCGGAGTAGGCAATCCATCGGTTTCCTGCTAAGAGCCATGGCCTCAGATTTACAGGTGTTGATCTTCATCCCAGCTGCTTCACACTCTGCTATGAACCGATCCAGTGAGTGTTGGAGGTCACAGGCTGATGAAGCCAACAGGTTCACATCATCTGCAAAAAGCAGTGATCAGACCCTGAGCCCACCAAACCGGAAACCCTCCTCCCCCCAACTACGCCTCAATATCCTGTCCATGAATATCACAAACAGGATTGGTGACAAGGTGCAGCCCTGGTGGAGGCCAAGCTCCACCGGAAACGAGTCTGACTTACTGCAGAGCACCTGAACACAGCTCTCGCTTTGTGAGTACAGAGATTGAATGGCCCTGAGAAAGGACCCCCTCACTCCGTACTCCCACAGCACCGCCCACAGTATCTCCCAGGGTACCCGATCATACGCTTTCTCCAAGTCCAAAAAACACATGTAGACTGGATAGGCATACTCCCAGGCACCCTCCAGGATCCTTGTGAGAGTGAAGAGCTGGTTGGTTGTTCCATGACCAGGACAGAACCCGCATTTCCAGCACCATGGAGTAGACTTTACCAGGGAGGCTGAGTAGTGTGATGCCCCTGTAATTGGCACACACTCTCTGGTCCCCCTTTTTAAATATGGGGACCACCACCCCAGTTTTCCACTCTCTACGCACTGTCCCAGATGCAATGTTGAAGTGACATCTCATCCAAGACAGTCCCTCCACACCCAGAGCCTTCAGCATTTCTGGACAGATCTCATGAACCCCCGGGACTTTGCCACTGTGGAGTTGTTTGACTACCTCAGTAGCGGAGTTAGGGGAGGTGATAGTCTAGTGGTTAAAGCGTTGGGCTTGAGACCAGAGGATCTTCGGGTCAAATCCCAGCATGACCAGAAAATCATTCAGGGACCTTGGGCAAGGTCCTTAATATACTGTGAAGCAAATACGTATGTGAACACCCTGCGATTTTGCAAGTTCTCCCACTTAGAAATCATGGAGGGGTCTGAAATTTTCATCTTAGGTGCATGTCCACTGTGAGAGACATAATCTAAAAAAAAAAAAAAAAAATCCGGAAATCATAATGTATGATTTTTTAATAATTTATTTGTATGCTACTGCTGCAAATAAGTATTTCAACACCTACCAACCAGCAAGAATTCTGTCTCTCACAGACCTGTTAATTTTTCTTTAAGAAGCCCTCTTATTCTGCACTCTTTACCTGTATTAATTGCACCTGTTTGAACTTGTTACCTGTATAAAAGACACCTGTTCACACACTCAGTCAATCACACTCCATCCTGTCCACCATAGCCAAGACCAAAGAGCTGTCTAAGGACACCAGGGACAAAACTGTAGACCTGCACAAGGCTGGGATGGACTACAGGACAACAGACAAGCAGCTTGGTAGAAGACAACAACTGTTATGATTATTTATTAGAAAGTGGAAGAAACACAAGATGACTGTCAATCTCCCTCGGTCTGGGATTCCATGCAAGATCTCACTTTGTGGGGTAAGGATGATTCTGAGAAAGATCAGAACTACACAGGAGGACCTGGTCAATGACCTGAAGAGAGCTGGGACCACAGTCACAAAGATTACATTAGTAACACATGATACTGTCATGGTTTAAAATCCTGCAGGGCAGCGAGGTCCCCCTGCTCAAGCCAGCACATGTCCAGGCCTGTTTGAAGTTCACCAGTGACCATCTGGATCATCCAGGCACGGGAGAAGGTCATGTGGTCAGATGAGACCAGAATAGAGCTTTTTGGAATCAACTCCACTTACCATGTTTAGAGGATGAGAACAACCCCAAGAAAACCATCCGCAACTGTGAAGCACGGGGGTGGAAACATCATACTCTGGGGGTGCTCTTCTACAAAGGGGACAGGACGACTGCACTGTATTGAAGGGTGGATGGGGTCATGTATTGCGAGATTTTGGCAAACAACCTCCTTCCCTCAGTAAGAGCATTGAAGATGGGTCATGGCTGGGTCTTCAACATGACAATGACCCCAAACACACAGCCAGGGCAACTAAGGAGGGGCTCCATAAGAAGCATTTCAAGGTCCTGGAGTGGCCTGGCCAGTCTCCAGACCTGAACTCCATAGAAAATCTTTGGAGGGAGCTGAAACTCCAAACCTGAAAGATTTGGAGAAGATCTGTATGGAGGAGTGGACCAAAATCCCTGCTGCAGTGTGCAAACCTGGTGAAAAACTACAGGAAACGTTTGACCTCTGTAATTGCAAACAAAGGCTACTGTACCAAATATTAACATTGATTTTCACAGGTGTTCAAATACTTATTTGCAGCAGTAACATACAAATAAATTATTAAAAAAATCATACATTGTGAATTCCGGATATATATTTTTAGATTATGTCTCTCACAGTGGACATGCACCTAAGATGAAAATTTCAGACCCCTCCATGATTTCTAAGTGGGAGAACTTCAAAACCGCAGGGTGTTCAAATACTTATTTTCCTCACTGTATATATATATACTGTATATACAGTGAGGAAAATAAGTGTGTAGTTCTGAGCTTTCTCAGAATCATCCTTACCCCACAAAGTGAGATCTTGCATGGAATCCCAGATCAAACACTTATTCCCCCCCCCCCCCCCCCCTCTCTCTCTCTCTCTCTCTCTCTCTCTCTCTCTCTCTCTCTCTCTCTCTCTCTCTCTCTCTCTCTCTCTCTCTCTATATATATATATATATATATAGTGGTGGGCACTGTTCCGATAATCCAATAACCGATAATTATCGACGATAATGTTTTCATTATTGAATTATCTTTTTAGATAACTTTCAAAACCATTATTGGACTAATTATCTTGCGATAAATTTTTGTCTGATAATTTTTAGACTGATAATGTGGTAAATAAAGCTGAACAGCTACAAACATTTAGAAAATTTAAAATCAGTTGAGCACCTACCTACCTGTTAAATGTTTTGTAGCAGATGTGTAGTTCTATCCTCTGCAAAACAGAGGAGCTGCTTCAAGAAGAAACCACTCTATCCTCTGTAGGCAAAGGAGAACTGGTCCCCCCCCCCAAAAAAACTAATTTCTTTTAACTCCATACTAATACGAAGGCAATATCACCCAACTCATCTAGGGACATACATTTTTAACTTATTGTTCAACTTTTAACCAAACTAATTTCGGACAAGTTATTTAAATTAACATCATGTCTGACGTTTTATAAAGTGAAAGTATCAGATATATGTTTTAGTTTTAAAGTAATGCGCTAATTATTAAGGTTTTAGTGTGGACATGCTGTGTCCAGGTGCATTATGGGTGATAGGGTAATCTCAGTATGTTCACGACATGAGAAATGCATTTGAGACACTCTGATCAGACTCTACAAACAACAGCATTAAACTCTAGTGCCTAAAACTCTCGTAAATATATTCTCTGGGTTTATAGACATTGTTATTGTGTCTGCATTTATTAAATTCCACGCATCTTAAATGTAGCAGACACAGATTATCTGGAATTTTGTTTTGGCAAGTTTTCAAGGTCTCTACTGCTATCTACTGGCCAGTAGTGTTCATGGCAGTATTGGCCCTGAAGCTGGGCTGATATATTTTCAATCACTGTACTTGGCTACAGCTCAAATTGTACCACAGAGCCACACGATGTAAAAGTTCAGAGCGCATGATTTATGTTCTCAGTCACACACATTGTACATTCAAAAACCACATGTCAGACTTGTGTTTCCAGAAGCAAAACATAGACAGAGCTTTTTTTTTCAAACTTAATTTTACAAAAACTCTCAACGGGAGTACGGAACCCGGGAGAGGTCACTTAAAGCAATATTTTTTCTGACCATGATAATTCGTGCGCACATTTTCCTTTAATTAAGTCCTCGAATTAATAAAACGTTGCGCGTTTTCCTTTCGTTCAAAATGAACATCATAATATGACTTAAATTGCCATCCTCACGACGGGAAGACGCTTCGCCCTCAGCATCCTTTTTAATGTGCTTAAACTCCAGATGATGTCATGGTGGGCAGCTGGAGTTCTCTGTTTGTCCTTGTGCTCCCAAGCCATGATACACTCTGACCAGATCCATTTCTAATGGGGAAATGTATTACACTGTCTCCTTGTTTGTTGGCTAATAGCCAACATTTATGTGTCAAGACAATATTGAGTGCACGTTTTACAAATTGTCACCACGTTTAAGTAGATTGTGCCCTTGTTTTACTCAAACAATGCTAAAAACGTGCGCACAATATAATAAAACATACGCACAATATCATAAAATGTACGCACAATATAATAAAACGTGTGCACAATATAATAAAATGAGCGCACAATAGAACCTCCATTCACAATTCAGAACCTCCATGACCAGTAAAAAATCAAGGACCAAGACATCGCCCGGTATGGCGGAGCCGGGGCCCCACCCTGGAACCAGGCCTGGGGTTGGGGCTCGAGCGCCTGGTGGTCGGGCCTTAGCCCATGGGGCCCGGCCGGGCTCAGCCCAAAAGAGCGACGTGGGCTCGCCCTCCTGTGGGTTCACCACCTGCAGAGGGGGCCATGGGGGTCGAGTGCAGAGAGGATTGGGTGGTGGTCGAGGGCGGGTGGCCCGGCGGCCCGTTCCATGCTCACAGCCTCTGGCTGTTGGGATGTGGAATGTCACCTCGCTGGGGGGAAGGAGCCTGAGCTTGTGCGGGAGGTTGAGAGATACCGACTAGAGATAGTCGGGCTCACCTCCACGCACAGCTTGGGCTCTGGTACCCATCTCCTGGAGAGGGGCTGGATGCTTTTTTTTTCTGGCGTTGCCCACAGGGAGATGCGGAGAGCCGGGGTCGCATTGCTTATTGCTCCCCAGCTCAGTCGCCATGTGTTGGAGTTCACTCCAGTGAACGAGAGGGTCGCGTCCCTATGCCTTCGGGTCAGGGACAGGTCTCTCACCGTTGTCTCGGCCTATGGGCCGAGTGGCAGTGCAGAGTACCCGACCTTCTTGGAGTCCCTGGGAGGGGTACTAGATAGCGCTCCGACCGGGGACTCCATTGTTCTCCTGGGGGATTTCAACACCCACGTGGGCGGCGACAGTGAGACCTGGAGGGGGTGATCGGGAAGCATGGCCTCCCCGATCTGAACCCGAGTGGTGTTCAGTTGTTGGACTTCTGTGCTAGTCACAGTCTGTCCATCACAAACACCATGTTCGAGCACAAGGGTGTCCATAAGTGCACGTGGCACCAGGACACCCTGAGCCGGAGGTCGATGATCAACTTTGTAGTCGTATCATCTGACCTTCGGCCACATGTCTCGGACACTCGAGTGAAGAGAGGGGCAGAGCTGTTGACTGATCACCACCTGGTGGTGAGTTGGATCCGCTGGGAGGGGAGGAAGCCGGTCAGACCTGGCAGGCCCAAATGTATCGTGAGGGTCTGCTGGGAACGACTGGCAGAACCCTCTGTCAGCAACTTCAACTCCCACCTCCGGGAGAGCTTCTCCCAGATCTCGGGGGAGGTTGGAGACATGGAGTCCAAGTGGACCATGTTCTCCACCTCCATTGTCGATGCGGCCACTCGTAGCTGTGGTCGCAAGGTCTCTGGTGCCTGTCGCGGCGGCAATCCCCGAACCCGGTGGTGGACACTGGAAGTAAGGGATGCTGTCAAGGTAGGTGGGACCCCGGAGGCAGCTGACAGGTACCAGCAGGCCAAGCGTGCCGCAGCCCGTGCAGTCGCAGAGGCAAAAGCTCGGGTCTGGGAGGAGTTCGGGGAGGTCATGGAGGAGGACTATCGGTCGGCCTCGAAGAGATTCTAGCAAACCGTCCGATGCCTCAGGAGGCGGAAGCAGCTCTCCACCAGCACTGTTGACCCTGACTTGGGATGTTGTTGGGCGGTGGAAGGAATACTTCGAGGATCTCCTCAATCCCATCTTCACGTCTTCCAAAGAGGAAGCAGAGACTGGGGACTCAGAGGCGGACTCATCCATTACCCAGGCCAAAGTCACCGAGGTGGTTAGAAAGCTCCTCGGTGGCAAGGCTCCTGGGGTGGATGAAATCCGTCCTGAGTACCTTAAGTCTCTGGATGTTGTGGGACTGTCTTGGCTGACATGCCTCTGCAACATCGCATGGCGATTGGGGACAGTGCCTCTGGATTGGCAGACCGGGGTGGTGGTCCCTTTGTTTAAGAAGGGGGACCGGAGGGTGTGTTCCAACTAAAGGGGGATCACACTCCGCAGCCTCCCCGGTAAGGTCTATTCCAGAGTACTGGAGAGGAGAATTCAACCAATGGTCAAACCTCGGATTCAGGAGGAGCAGTGTGGTTTTCGTCCTGGTCGCGGCACACTGGACCAGCTCTACACGCTCCATCGGGTGCTCGAGGGTTCATGGGAGTTCGCCCAACCAGTCCACATGTTTTATGGATCTGGAGAAGGCGTTCGACCGTGTCCCTCGGGGCGCCCTGTGGGGGGTGCTCCGGGAGTACAGGGTCCGGGGTCCTTTGCTAAGGGCTATCCGGTCCCTGTACAACCGCAGCAGGAGCTTGGTTCGCATTGCCGGTAGTAAGTCAAACCTGTTTCCAGTGCACGTTGGCCTCTGCCAGGGCTGCCCTTTGTCACCGGTTCTGTTCATTATTTTTATGGACAGAATTTCTAGGCGCAGCCAGGGTGTAGAGGGAGTCTGGTTTGGGAACCACAGAATCTCGTCTCTGCTGTTTGCGGACGATGTGGTTCTGTTGGCTTCACCAAATCAGGACCTTCAGCGTGCACTGGGGCGGTTTGCAGCCGAGTGTGAAGCGTCCGGGATGAAAATCAGCACCTCCAAATCCGAGGCCATAGTTCTCGACCGGAAAAAGGTGCTTTGCCATCTTCAGGTTGGTGGAGTGTCCTTGCTTCAAGTGGAGGAGTTTAAGTATCTCGGGGTCTTGTTCACGAGTGAGGAACGGATGAAGCGTGAGATCGATAGACGGATCGGTCCAGCATCTGCAGTGATGCGGTCGCTGTATCGGACCGTCGTGGTGAGGAGAGGGCTGAGTGGGGGGGAAAGCTCTTGATTTACCGATCGATCTACGTTCCGATCCTCACCTATGGTCATGAGATTTGGCTCTTGACCGAAAGAACGAGATCGCGAGTACAAGCGGCCGAGATGAGTTTCCTCCGCAGGGTGGCTGGGCGCTCCCTTAGAGATAGGGTGAGGAGCTTGGTCACTCGGGAGGAGCTCGGAGTCGAGCCGCTGCTCCTCCACGTCGAAAGGAGTCAGTTGTGGTGGCTCGGGCATCTTTTCCGGATGCCCCCTGGACGCCTCGCTGGAGAGGTGTTCCGGGCACGTCCCATTGGGAGGAGGCCCTGGAGAAGACACAGGACACACTGGAGGGACTACATCTCTTGGCTGGCTTGGGAACACCTTGGGGTTCCCCTGGAGGAGCTGGGGGAGATGTGTGTGTGTGGATCGGGAGATCTGGGCGGCTTTGCTTGAGCTGCTTCCCCTGCGACCCGATTCCAGATAAAGCGGAAAAAAATGGATGGATGGATGGAGCGCACAATATAATAAAACGTGTGCACAATATAACAAAATGAGCACACATTCTCTCCACATGTAAAACATTTTTTGATGACTCTTCCAGGGTTCCGTAAATGCCTGTTTTTACAAATAAAAAATGGCATATTTTACAAAAGCACATTAACTGTAAACATCAACACACGACACACGTCACATTAACGTGTTGGTTTACATAATGAATGACTCAACCAATCAGTGTTTAGCTGAGGCACATTTTACCCAGAATCCTTTGTGATCTGTCTGTGTTTGTTATAAAACTTCAGAATTAGTGCATTATTCAACATTAAAAGATATATGTTGTGTTTTAACTTTGTACAAATGACAGAATTGACATTAATGGAGTTATTCTATCAGTATTCATTTTATTTATACATCAAACCATAAGTCAGCACTGCTTTATTTTCCAAGAGCATTGTGATTGAATAGAGAGTTGAGCTTTGTGGTTCTTCCCAGCTTGTGTCTGTGATGGAAGCCACGTAGTAAACAAGAGCTTCCAGCACAGACGCAGGATGTTCAAAGACAGAAGTGCGGACTCATTGGGTCTGATGTTACCAGAAGCAATTGTGGTGTTAAAACTCAAATTCAGCTTGTTAGTAGTTGCAAATGTACCAGAAACAATACTGGAATTTATCGGTTATCTGTAAAATTTTTGGGTGGTTTATCGGTTTAGCTTTATAAAAGATAACTTTTCAGTTATCTGATTATCTGTTATCAAAGATAATGCCCACCACTATATATATATATATATATATATATATACGAGGGCTGTCCATAAAGTATAGGTCCTTTTTATTTTTTTCAAAAACTATATGGATTTCATTCATATGTTTTTACGTCAGACATGCATGAACCCTCGTGCGCATGCGTGAGTTTTTCCACGCCTGTCGGTGACATCATTCGCCTGTGAGCACTCCTTGTGGGAGGAGTCATCCAGCCCCTCGTCGGAATTCCTTTGTCTGAGAAGTTGCTGAGAGACTGGCGCTTTGTTTGATCAAAATTTTTTCTAAACCTATGAGACACATCGAAGTGGACACGGTTCAAAAAATTAAGCTGGTTTTCAGTGAAAATTTTAACGGCTGATGAGAGATTTTGAGGTGACACTGTGGCTTTAAGGACTTCCCACGGTGCGAGACGTCGCACAGCGCTCTCAGGCGTCGTCGTCAGCCTGTTTCAAGCTGAAAACCTCCACATTTCAGGCTCTATTGATCCAGGACGTCGTGAGAGAACAGAGAAGTTTCAGAAGAAGTTGGTTTCAGCATTTTATCCGGATATTCCACTGTTAAAGGAGATTTTTTTAATGAAAGACGTGCGGACGGGTCTGCGCGTCGGGACGCAGCCGGCGCGGAGCGGCGGCACAGGAAAAACACCTCTGTGTTGATAACCATTTGTAAAATCCAGGCGGCTTTTGATGGCTTTCAGTGGAGTGAGTATATGAGAAATTGTTTAACAGCTGGACATGTTCCAACTTGTCCTTAAGGCTTCCAACAGAGGTGTTTTTCCTGTGGCGGAGCGTCGCGACGGCTGCGAGCCGACGCGCAGACCCGTCCGCACGTCTTTCATTAAAAAAATCTCCTTTAACAGTGGAATATCCGGATAAAATGCTGAAACCGACTTCTTCAACAACGCGCCAGTCTCTCAGTAACTTCTCAGACAAAGGAATTCCGACGAGGGGCTGGACGACTCCTCCCACAAGGAGTGCTCACAGGCGAATGACGTCACCGACAGGCGTGGAAAAACTCACCCGTGCGCACGAGGGTTCAAGCATGTCTGACGTAAAAACATATGAATGAAATCCATATAGTTTTTGAAAAAAATAAAAAGGACCTATACTTTACGGACAGCCCTCGTATATATGTATATATGTTTGTTTTTTGCCTATTTATTTGAGGTGTGATTCATTCCTGTTTATTTCCCACACACACACACACACACACACACACACACACACACACACACACACACACACACACACACACACACACACACACACACACACACTCAGAATTTAAGTTATAACAGAAGCCATGTAGAGTTTAATGTAAATGAAGGAAGACAAAGACAGAAGATGAATAATCCCTGATGGTAGTGTACAGCCTTTGAGGTATGTTATTGATGTATTTGTGTATTAAGCTAAGTTAAGCTAAAGGCAGTGCATTGTCATGTGTGTTTATGTGATTGTTTACTTTCCTTCTCTTCAGTTCTAAATGGTAAATGGACTGCATTTATATCGCACTTTCCCACCTGCATCAGACACTCAAAGTGCTTTACAATAATGCCTCACATTCACCCCAATGTCAGGGTGCTGCCATACAAGGCGCCCACTACATACCGGGAGCAACTAGGGGATTAAAGGCCTTGCCCAAGGGCCCTTAGTGATTTTCCAGTCAGGCAAAGATTTGAACCCATGATCTTCTGGATTCAAGCCCAACACCTTAACCACTAGACCAGGGGTAGGCAACCTGTTCCAGAAAGAGCCATGAGGGTGCAGGTTTTCTTTGCAGCCGCTGACTCCACCAGGTGATTTTACTGATTAATATCACTTTGAGCAGATGGAATCAGTTAATCAGTGAAATCACCTGGTGGAGTCAGCGGCTGCAAAGAAAACCTGCACCCTCATGGCTCTTTCTGGAACAGGTTGCCTACCCCTGCACTAGACCATCACCTCCCCTCATGGTTTGCGTTAGATCTATGGCTGTAAATAAACTCTGTTCCAAAACAATCTGGGGCCTCATTACTAGCTAGAGGAGCTACACGTGCCATACAACAAAACATCAAAGACTATTCACACACCGCGATCAGTGACATGGTCAGGGTGCAAGTTAAAACTGGGTAAAAACAGCGTTGTGCTGCGGTACAGAGCAATCTTCACTCATGTCTGGATCCAAAATCTGATCGACTCTCTCAAGAAATCAAGAGTTGAGGGTGAAGTGTCTGCGGACGCGTTCCTCCTGCTGCCGGTCTGGAAGGTTGAATCCATTAACATGGACACTGAAATGAAAAGCGACACGCAGCTGTTACACGTGTGTGATGCATGCTGAAGTGACGCCGCGCACTCCCCACGCCAGGACATGAGACGGATCGACTTGGAGTGCAAATGAATGATCAAAAACCCGTGTACACAAATGAAAGCATCTTTTTATTGTGTGTGTGTGTGTGGGGGGGGGGGTGATACCGATATCAGATCCACCACCAGGTGAAGTCAAACCAAACAGAAGTCTTCAGTCACTTGGTGTTAAATTTGCAGTGAGCATGAGGAGTTGATGAGAGCCGACTCACAGGTGAGGGAACCATCAGGAGCCGTGCGGTACTCTGAGCGCTCGCTGTGGCCCCGTCCCTCAGGAGGTGCGGCAGATGTTTGCTGATGGAACAGTGTGGTAGTGGAGGCACCAACACGACAAGCTGTCAGGCCTTAATGCAGGCGAACATCTGGAGCTGGTTGGTCACGTCACTCCACTGGCCCCGGGCAGGGCCCTCTAGCCCAGGGCCAGAAGCCACCCCGAGGGGGGTTCACCCACGGCCAGATCTGAGCTCCTGAGACAGGACGCAGCACCGCTGCACATTCAGACATTAAGTCTGAAAGATCACTGATTTTACTGACAGCTCAGCTGACATTCTAGTTCAAGATACATAAACGTTTTTGTCCTAAATGACCTCAGCACCATGAAGATCAGCTCCTCTTAGCCCAGATCTTGGAGTGCTTTTCTACAAACTGTGTACATCAGTGAACTAATGAGATGAAATAAAAACTGTTGTATTTTGAGAATTTGAGAATTTTTTCACTCGTGATTTTTTTTGTGTGTTTTTATTTAAAAATGCATGTAAGTGTTTAATATCTCCAGATAAACAGAACCTACATTCATAAAATCAGCCCAGTCTCACTTTTTTTGTGCTCTTGTGACGAAATAATTCAAATTTTCTTGACGGGGCTTTTTTAAACTCACTGTTCCTAACCATACTCCCACCCCGACCCTAACCTTAACCATAACCTAATCTTACTCCTTCCCCCAACTCTAACCATAACCACCTCTGACCCCCCCTCCCTCACTTCACTTTTAATTTGTGCAACCATCACGGAATGAATTAGAATGAATTTGTGCTGCCATGACGAAAATGAGGCACTTTTCGTCGCAATATCAGGAACCAATAGATTAATGTATATTTTGTGCTGCTGAATCACGACTTGCTATGAGACCAGGTTGCATAAAATTACATAGGGTTAGTGGTAGGGGTAGTGTTAAGTGTAGGGATAGAGGTAGGGTAGGGTTAAGGGTAGGGTTAAGGGTAGAGATAGAAGTAGGGGTAGGGTAAAGGTTAGGGATAGAAGTAGGGGTTAGGGTTCATGTTAGAGGTAGGGGTAGTGCTAAGTGTAGGGATAGAGGTAGGGGTAGGATTAGAGGTAGGGGTAGGGTTAAGGTTAGGGTTAGAGGTATGGGTAGTGTTAGAGATAGCAGTAGGGTTAGTGGTAGGGTTAGAGTTAGAGGTAGGGGTAGTGGTAAGTGTTGGGATAGAGGTAGAGTTAGGGTTAAGGGTAGGGTAGGGTTAGGGTCAGAGGTAGGGGTAGTTGTAAGTGTAAGGATAGAAGTCGGGTCAGGGTTAAGGGTAGGGTTAGAGGTAGTGGTAGGGTTAGGGTTAAGGGTAGGGTAGGGTTAGCGTTAGAGGTAGGGGTAGTGTTAAGTGTTGGGATAGAGGTAGGGTTAGGGTTAAAGGTAGGGCAGGGTTAGGGTTAGAGGTTGGGGTAATGGTAAGTGTAGGGTTAGAGGTAGGGTTAAGGGTAGGGTTAGGGTTAGGGTTAGGGTTAGAGGTACGGTTAAGGGTAGTGGAGTTGTCATTGGGTCGACTTCTCCTGTATCCAGTACAAATCGCTCATGTTCATCTCTTCACTCTTGCTGAGCAATATGTTCATTTTATCATTGAATGCTGGAGATTTGAAGTCTTCCAGGTTAGTTTTTTAAAAAGCAGATGGGCCATTTAAACCTAAAAAAGTGGCTTCAACCCTGAAGCCTCCATCATTTTCTGTGTGTGATTTTAAATGCTGTGACACACGACGCCCAAATCATCATCTGGCGTGAGTGTGGAGTGGCTCGGTGCACAGCGGGATAATCGAGAGCCTGTTAAAACTGTAAGCGTCAATGAGACGCCGCGCTATTAGAGCCTCCTGGTTTTATTTTAGCCTGCCTCCAGCATCCAAGAAGCGAGTACCTCTTCTGTTTTAATGACAGCCCTCAGCCACATGTAATTTCTCTGTGATTTAGGCTGAAAAAAAATCATCTCTTAAGAGTGTCTAAATTGCATCTTATTTGTCCACCTTTTAACTAACAACAAAAGGCAGCCTGACAATGACACAGCGTGTGTCTGCTGCTCGCCATGAACAATTAGACTTCACGTATTATCTGGGCCGTATTAAATACGGCGCCCAGTAGGAGTCACAGACACGAGCATTGATGGAAAAGTTCACACACAAGAAATCTTTCCTTGCGAACTCCTGCCTTCTGCCATCGTCAGCATGTTTGTCTTTCAGGTTTGGTCTCTGTGCATGAACGGCTTTAATAACCTGTTAGAACGTCAAAGAGTTTACTGCTGCTTCATCCTCAAAGTGCAGTAGTACAGCAACATGTCTGAGCCCACGGGCTTTAGTACATTTTTAATATTCTGGCACAAGAAATCAGTAAAAAAGTTTAAATATTATTTACATAAAAAATCCAAAATTATCTTCTTTTGATATAATCAGTGTAAATGTCCAAACCGTGGAATATTTAAAATAAAACATTTTTCTGTGTGGAAAATCTGGTTGTTCAAGAAGACCAGTGAGGGAAGCCACCAAAACAGCCTTGATAACTACAAAGGGACTGTAGGCTTCTGTGATTGCGACTATAGAGAATTAAACACGGTAGAATTACACACCTGATGTATCACTACTTACACAGCTTCATGGTGGACCATCACACAGAAGTATTTTCTCATGAAGAACATCTGGACACAGTTTGTCAGATGGCACATGGGGGGGGGGGGGGGGGGGGGGGTGGTGGCTGAGGCTGAGATATATATTTTTCAATTGATCAAGATTAAATCTGGCAAGACTTCAGGATCAGACTATTTCTAGCATAAAGAGTCAGGAAGTAAGGTCAAATGAAATATCTGGATCCATTCTGATAATGTACTGAAGATCAGAGCGGAGGTCTCCATCATGACCAATGTTGCCACAAAAAGTCATCCAATTACTGAACAGTGATTACTCCTTGAAAAAGAAACAGTTTACTTTACCGATTACTCAATTTTAAAAGTAAGTTAGATTACTAGTTGCTTTATTATTAACTACTGAACTTTTGGTAACATTGTAAAATTTAAATTCTTTTTCAACATTTTAGTTGTTGAAATTATTATTAATATTATAACTAGTATTAGGAGCAGTGATAGTATTAAAAAATGTCTTGAAAAGTGGACCTGTAATCTTGGGCTGTTGTCTGTTGCCCCCGCCCCGCCCCCTTCCCGCATGGATTCGCCCCTGACTTACTGTTTGAACAGAAGAATGGATAACATTTATTTATGCAGAAAACACAACTAGAGTGACAGGTAAGAAAGTTTTTTATCAGTGTTTTTCATGCCATGTCATCCTCAGAAAGAGACTTGGGTGTGTTTGGGTGGGAAAAAAAAAACTGTTAATATTTGTGCATTGCGGATCAGCTGTTTTTAAGGAGGACACGCACAGAGCGGCACAGAGTTAAAAAAAAAAGCAAAAATGTCTTTGTAAAACCATAGCTGTGAGAGACAGCTGTTCTTCAGCTCAGAGCTGAGCTACACGGTGGATGCGGTTCTGAGCAGCTCAGCTTGCTGAAAGCAGAGAGTTCAGACCTCCACCTGCATCTTGTCAGGACGCCCGTTTTAACGCTGCGATCAACCCACAATACAAAAATAATAGTAACACACAGTGAGTCAGAGAAGTAACTTTAATCTGATTACTGATTTGGAAAGATTCACGTGTTAGATTACTCGTTACTGAAAAAAAGCAGTCAGATTAGAGTAACATGTCAGGAAGCAACTCGTTACCAGCATCACTGATCATGACAGTGTTGGGGTACGTAGATCTCAGATCCTGCCTCAGAAGACGGCAGGTTTTGGAGTCTACCCCAGTGTCAGACAGGGTCTTAGTGGTGGCGATGGGGTGGAGGAGGTAACATCCAAGTCGGCAGACTGCAAGCAGCACAGAGGTGAGTTCAAATTGACATTTTAAAGAAAGTGCAGGTTTCCTATTGGTCAACATTTGATGGCTGAAAGAGTGACCAGCTGCTTCGTATTACAGGTTGCTGCTGTTATTGATGAGCTGATTCCAAGAGAACATATTGAAATACGAATTCTAACTCTTTTGGGCAGAACATATGCTACACTGTATTTCTCCAGACTTTGTGTGGGCTAAGAAGAAGAAGAGCATTTATTGTTATTGTACAGACATACAACAAAATCTGTCCTCTGCATTTAACCATAACTAAGGAGCGGCCCCTAAACAAGGAGCACAATCTAAATAAGGAGCGGCCCCTAAATAAGGAGCGGCCCCTAAATAAGGAGCGGACCCTAAATAAGGAGCGGCCCCTAAATAAGGAGCGGACCCTAAATAAGGAGCACACCCTAAAAAAGGAGCAGCCCCTAAATAAGGAGCGGCCCCTAAATAAGGAGCACAATCTAAATAAGGAGCGGCCCCTAAATAAGGAGCGGCCCCTAAATAAGGAGCGGACCCTAAATAAGGAGCGGACCCTAAATAAGGAGCGGCCCCTAAACAAGGAGCACAATCTAAATAAGGAGCGGCCCCTAAATAAGGAGCAACCCCTAAATAAGGAGCGGACCCTAAATAAGGAGCACACCCTAAAAAAGGAGCGGCCCCTAAATAAGGAGCGGCCCCTAAATAAGGAGCACACCCTAAATAAGGAGCAGCCCCTAAATAAGGATCGGCCCCTAAATAAGGAGCAGCCCCTAAATAAGGATCGGCCCCTAAATAAGGAGCACACACTAAATAAGGAGCGGCCCCTAAATAAGGAGCGGCCCCTAAATAAGGAGCGGACCCTAACTAAGGAGCGGACCCTAAATAAGGAGCAGACCCTAAATAAGGAGCGGCCCCAAATAAGTAGCGGCCCCTAAATAAGGAGCGGACCCTAAATAAGGAGCGGAGCCTAAATAAGGAGCAGACCCTAAATAAGGAGCAGACCCTAAATAAGGAGCGGCCCCTAAATAAGGAGGAGACCCTAAATAAGGAGCACACCCTAAATAAGGAGCGGCCCCTAAATAAGGAGCACACCCTAAATAAGGAGCACACCCTAAATAAGGATCAGACCCTAAATAAGGAGCAGAACCTAAATAAGGAGCACACCCTAAATAAGGAGCACACCCTAAATAAGGAGGAGACCCTAAATAAGGAGCGGAGCCTAAATAAGAAGCGGCCCCTAAATAAGGAGCACACCCTAAATAAGGAGGAGACCCTAAATAAGGAGCGGAGCCTAAATAAGGAGCGGATCCTAAATAAGGAGCACACCCTAAATAAGGAGCAGACCCTAAATAAGGAGTGGAGCCTAAATAAGGAGCAGACCCTAAATAAGGAGCAGACCCTAAATAAGGAGCACACTCTAAATAAGGAGAGGAGCCTAAATAAGGAGCAGACCCTAAATAAGGAGCAGACCCTAAATAAGGAGCGGCCCCTAAATAAGGAGCACACCCTAAATAAGGAGCAGACCCTAAATAAGGAGCAGACCCTAAATAAGGAGCACACCCTAAATAAGGAGCAGAGCCTAAATAATGAGCAGACCCTAAATAAGGAGTGGAGCCTAAATAAGGAGCAGACCCTAAATAAGGAGCAGACCCTAAATAAGGAGCACACCCTAAATAAGGAGCCAACCCTAAATAAGGAGGAGACCCTAAATAAGGAGCACACGCTAAATAAGGAGCGGCCCCTAAATAAGGAGCGGCCCCTAAATAAGGAGCACACCCTAAATAAGGAGCTTTCCTAAATAAGGAGCACACCCTAAATAAGGAGCGGCCCCTAAATAAGGAGCGGACCCTAAATAAGGAGCAGACCCTAAATAAGGAGCGGACCCTAAATAAGGAGCACACCCTAAATAAGGAGCGGCCCCTAAATAAGGAGTGGAGCCTAAATAAGGAGCACACCCTAAATAAGGAGCAGACCCTAAATAAGGAGGAGACCCTAAATAAGGAGCAGACCCTAAATAAGGAGCACACCCTAAATAAGGAGCGGCCCCTAAATAAGGAGCAGACCCTAAATAAGGAGCACACCCTAAATAAGGAGTGGAGCCTAAATAAGGAGCACACCCTAAATAAGGAGCGGCCCCTAAATAAGGAGCGGACCCTAAATAAGGAGCAGACCCTAAATAAGGAGCGGCCCCTAAATAAGGAGCGGACCCTAAATAAGGAGCACACCCTAAATAAGGAGCGGCCCCTAAATAAGGAGTGGAGCCTAAATAAGGAGCACACCCTAAATAAGGAGCAGACCCTAAATAAGGAGGAGACCCTAAATAAGGAGCAGACCCTAAATAAGGAGCGGCCCCTAAATAAGGAGCGGCCCCTAAATAAGGAGTGGCCCCTAAATAAGGAGCAGACCCTAAATAAGGAGCACACCCTAAATAAGGAGCACACCCTAAATAAGGAGCGACCCCTAAATAAGGAGCGGCCCCTAAATAAGGAGCGGAGCCTAAATAAGGAGCAGACCCTAAATAAGGAGTGGAGCCTAAATAAGGAGCACACCCTAAATAAGGAGCGGCCCCAAATAAGGAGCAGACCCTAAATAAGGAGCAGACCCTAAATAAGGAGCACACCCTAAATAAGGAGCACACCCTAAATAAGGAGCACACCCTAAATAAGGAGCACACCCTAAATAAGGAGCAGACCCTAAATAAGGAGCGGCCCCTAAATAAGGAGCGGACCCTAAATAAGGAGCACACCCTAAATAAGGAGCAGACCCTAAATAAGGAGCAGACCCTAAATAAGGAGGAGACCCTAAATAAGGAGTGGACCCTAAATAAGGAGAAGACCCTAAATAAGGAGGAGACCCTAAATAAGGAGCAGACCCTAAATAAGGAGGAGAACCTAAATAAGGAGCGGCCCCTAAATAAGGAGGAGACCCTAAATAAGGAGCGGCCCCTAAATAAGGAGGAGACCCTAAATAAGGAGCAGAGCCTAAATAAGGAGGAGACTCTAAATAAGGAGCAGACCCTAAACAAGGAGGAGACCCTAAATAAGGAGCGGCCCCTAAATAAGGAGGAGACCCTAAATAAGGAGCAGAGCCTAAATAAGGAGGAGACCCTAAATAAGGAGGAGACCTTAAATAAGGAGCGGCCCCTAAATAAGGAGGAGACCCTAAATAAGGAGGAGACCCTCAATAAGGAGGAGACCCTAAATAAGGAGCGGAGCCTAAATAAGGAGCAGACCCTAAATAAGGAGCGGATCTTTGGCTGTTTTCAGTGATGCCGGTATTTGGTTAGACTCTTTCTCTCCGATTGTTCTGTCTGAGTTATTTTCATTAGTTACTTCATCCAAACCATCAACATGTTTATTAGACCCCATTCCTACCAGGCTGCTCAAGGAAGCCCTACCATTATTTAATGCTTCGATCTTAAATATGATCAATCTATCTTTATTAGTTGGCTATGTACCACAGGCTTTTAAGGTGGCAGTAATTAAACCATTACTTAAAAAGCCATCACTTGACCCAGCTATCTTAGCTAATTATAGGCCAATCTCAAACCTTCCTTTTCTCTCAAAAATTCTTGAAAGGGTAGTTGTAAAACAGCTAACTGAAGCTATCCATGAAGCCAGAGGACACACACCAATTAGCTAAACTGCAGGATTGTCTTACAGACATAAAGACATGGATGACCTCTAATTTCCTGCTTTTAATGTTGTGAAAGTGTAGGTACACGGACCCACAACAGGGGGCGCAATGAACGGACAATGGAGGAAGGTGAATAACAAGGTTTACTATTGTGAAACGAGCACAATGAATACAACAATCACAATTTGGGGTCGAATCCGCTGGTGTCGTGTGGGCAGGCTCGAAGGTAGGAGACGTCCGTCTCAGTCGAACCGAAACCACCCAGATCTCCTCTGCCACCGAACCCTGGAAATACTGGAACCGCCAAGTCCCGAAGTCCCAGGTGGCCACTGCCTCCGCTCGTCGGATCCGGTACTGCTGGCGGGAGAGAGCAACAACACAGGCGTGGATGCGACAGCACCCAGTAACGGAGAGGGGAGAAGCCGCCTCCACCTCTAGTCACAATATGGCAGGCAGGTGAGTACTTATCCAAGCAATTTAGCTTTCAGTAATCAGCAGTCCTGAAAAGGTTTAACAAGTCTTTTAATCAGAATATAAATGCAGAGTACGTTACCTCAGTCTAAAGGCGATATCTCGGCACTGAGGTGGAGACGCCGTCCTCCTGATATACCTCTGTGCTGAGTGGAACAGCTGTGTCCAGTGATGGGTGACAGCTGTCACCCAGGCTGCTCCCATAAGGCGGCAGCGCCCTCTGGTGCCTGGAGCCCGCACTCCAGGCAGGGCGCCCTCTGGTGGTGGTGGGCCAGCAGTACCTCCTCTTCAGCGGCCCACACAACATTTAAACTCAGATAAAACTGAAGTTATTGTACTTGGCCCCACAAATCTTAGAAACATGGTGTCTAACCAGATCCTTACTCTGGATGGCATTACCCTGACCTCTCGTAATACTGTGAGAAATCTTGGAGTCATTTTTGATCAGGATATGTCCTTCAATGTGCATATTAAGCAAATATGTAGGACTGCTTTTTTGCATTTACGCAATATCTCTAAAATTAGAAAGGTCTTGTCTCAGAGTGATGCTGAAAAACTAATTCATGCATTTATTTCCTCTAAGCTGGACTATTGTATTTCATTATTATCAGGTTGTCCTAAAAGTTCCCTAAAAAGCCTTCAGTTAATTCAAAATGCTGCAGCTAGAGTACTGACGGGGACTAGAAGGAGAGAGCATATCTCACCCATATTGGCCTCTCTTCATTGGCTTCCTGTTAATTCTAGAATAGAATTTAAAATTCTTCTTCTTACTTATAAGGTTTTGAATAATCAAGTCCCATCTTACCTTAGGGACCTCATAGTACCATATCACCCCAATAGAGCGCTTCGCTCTCAGACTGCAGGCTTACTTGTAGTTCCTAGGGTTTGTAAGAGTAGAATGGGAGGCAGAGCCTTCAGCTTTCAGGCTCCTCTCCTGTGGAACCAGCTCCCAATTCAGATCAGGGAGACAGACACCCTCTCTACTTTTAAGATTAGGCTTAAAACTTTCCTTTTTGCTAAAGCTTATAGTTAGGGCTGGATCAGGTGACCCTGAACCATCCCTTAGTTATGCTGCTATAGACTTAGACTGCTGGGGGGTTCCCATGATGCACTGAGTGTTTCTTTCTCTTTTTGCTCTGTATGCACCACTCTGCATTTAATCATTAGTGATCGATCTCTGCTCCCCTCCACAGCATGTCTTTTTCCTGGTTCTCTCCCTCAGCCCCAACCAGTCCCAGCAGAAGACTGCCCCTCCCTGAGCCTGGTTCTGCTGGAGGTTTCTTCCTGTTAAAAGGGAGTTTTTCCTTCCCACTGTAGCCAAGTGCTTGCTCACAGGGGGTCGTTTTGAACGTTGGGGTTTTTACATAATTACTGTATGGCTTTTGCCTTACAATATAAAGCGCCTTGGGGCAACTGTTTGTTGTGAGTTGGCGCTATATAAATAAAATTGATTTATTGACCCTAAATAAGGAGCGGAGCCTAAAAAAGGAGCAGACCCTAAATAAGGAGCAGAGCCTAAATAAGGAGGAGACCCTAAATAAGGAGCGGAGCCTAAATAAGGAGGAGACCCTAAATAAGGAGGAGACCCTAAATAAGAAGCGGAGCCTAAATAAGGAGCGGAGCGTAAATAAGGAGGAGACCCTAAATAAGGAGCGGACCCTAAATAAGGGGCAGGCCCTAAATAAGGAGCGGACCCTAAATAAGGAGCGGACCCTAAATAAGGAGGAGACCCCAAATAAGAAGCATAGCCTAAATAAGGAGCGGAGCCTAAATAAGGAGGAGACCCTAAATAAGGAGCGGACCCTAAATAAGGGGCAGGCCCTAAATAAGGAGGAGACCCTAAATAAGAAGCGGAGCCTAAATAAGGAGCGGAGCCTAAATAAGGAGGAGACCCTAAATAAGGAGCGGACCCTAAATAAGGGGCAGGCCCTAAATAAGGAGGAGACCCCAAATAAGAAGCGGAGCCTAAATAAGGAGCGGAGCCTAAATAAGGAGGAGACCCTAAATAAGGAGCAGAGCCTAAATAAGGAGGAGACCCTAAATAAGGAGCGGAGCCTAAATAAGGAGCAGACCCTAAATAAGGAGGAGACCCTAAATAAGAAGCGGAGCCTAAATAAGGAGCGGAGCCTAAATAAGGAGGAGACCCTAAATAAGGAGCGGAGCCTAAATAAGGAGGAGACCCTAAATAAGAAGGAGACCCTAAATAAAGAGCGGACCCTAAATAAGGAGGAGACCCTAAATAAGGAGCTGAGCCTAAATAAGGAGCAGACCCTAAATAAGGAGTGGAGCCTAAATAAGGAGCGGCCCCTAAAAAAGGAGCGGACCCTAAATAAGGAGCACACCCTAAATAAGGAGCGGCCCCTAAATAAGGAGCGGCCCCTAAATAAGGAGCAGACCCTAAATAAGGAGCGGCCCCTAAATAAGGAGCGACCCCTAAATAAGGAGCGGCCCCTAAATAAGGAGCAGACCCTAAATAAGGAGCGGCCCCTAAATAAGGAGCGGACCCTAAATAAGGAGCACACCCTAAATAAGGAGCAGACCCTAAATAAGGAGCGGAGCCTAAATAAGGAGCAGACCCTAAATAAGGAGTGGAGCCTAAATAAGGAGCACACCCTAAATAAGGAGCAGACCCTAAATAAGGAGGAGACCCTAAATAAGGAGCGGACCCTAAATAAGGAGCACACCCTAAATAAGGAGCAGACCCTAAATAAGGAGGAGACCCTAAATAAGGAGCGGACCCTAAATAAGGAGAAGACCCTAAATAAGGAGGAGACCCTAAATAAGGAGCAGACCCTAAATAAGGAGGAGAACCTAAATAAGGAGCATCCCCTAAATAAGGAGGAGACCCTAAATAAGGAGCGGACCCTAAATAAGGAGCAGACGCTAAATAAGGAGGAGACCCTAAATAAGGAGCGGACCCTAAATAAGGAGGAGACCCTAAATAAGGAGCGGCCCCTAAATAAGGAGGAGACCCTAAATAAGGAGCAGAGCCTAAATAAGGAGGAGACTCTAAATAAGGAGCAGACCCTAAACAAGGAGGAGACCTTAAATAAGGAGCGGCCTCTAAATAAGGAGGAGACCCTAAATAAGGAGCAGAGCCTAAATAAGGAGGAGACCCTAAATAAGGAGGAGACCTTAAATAAGGAGCGGACCCTAAATAAGGAGGAGACCCTAAATAAGGAGCAGCCCCTAAATAAGGAGGAGACCCTAAATAAGGAGCGGAGCCTAAATAAGGAGCAGACCCTAAATAAGGAGCGGAGCCTAAATAAGGAGCGGATCTTTGGCTGTTTTCAGTGATGCCGGTATTTGGTTAGACTCTTTCTCTCCGATTGTTCTGTCTGAGTTATTTTCATTAGTTACTTCATCCAAACCATCAACATGTTTATTAGACCCCATTCCTACCAGGCTGCTCAAGGAAGCCCTACCATTATTTAATGCTTCGATCTTAAATATGATCAATCTATCTTTATTAGTTGGCTATGTACCACAGGCTTTTAAGGTGGCAGTAATTAAACCATTACTTAAAAAGCCATCACTTGACCCAGCTATCTTAGCTAATTATAGGCCAATCTCCAACCTTCCTTTTCTCTCAAAAATTCTTGAAAGGGTAGTTGTAAAACAGCTAACTGAAGCTATCCATGAAGCCAGAGGACACACACCAATTAGCTAAACTGCAGGATTGTCTTACAGACATAAAGACATGGATGACCTCTAATTTCCTGCTTTTAATGTTGTGAAAGTGTAAGTGTGTAAGTGTAAGGAGCAGAGCCTAAATAAGGAGGAGACCCTAAATAAGGAGCTGACCCTAAATAAGGAGCGGACCCTAAATAAGGAGGAGACCCTAAATAAGGAGCGGACCCTAAATAAGGAGCAGACCCTAAATAAGGAGCGGACCCTAAATAAAGAGCAGACCCTAAATAAGGAGCAGACCCTAAATAAGGAGCTGACCCTAAATAAGGAGGAGACCCTAAATAAGGAGCAGACCCTAAATAAGGAGCTGACCCTAAATAAGGAGGAGACCCTAAATAAGGAGCTGACCCTAAATAAGGAGGAGACCCTAAATAAGGAGCTGACCCTAAATAAGGAGGAGACCCTAAATAAGGAGCGGAGCCTAAATAAGGAGAAGACCCTAAATAAGGAGCAGACCCTAAATAAGGAGCTGAGCCTAAATAAGGAGCAGACCCTAAATAAGGAGGAGACCCTAAATAGGGAGGAGACCCTAAATAGGGAGCGGACCCTAAACAAGGAGCAGACCCTAAATAAGTAGGAGACCCTAAATAAGGAGCGGAGCCTAAATAAGGACCAGACCCTAAATAAGGAGGAGACCCTAAATAAGGAGCGGACCCTAAATAAGGAGCGGAGCCTAAATAAGGAGCAGTCCCTAAATATGGAGCAGACCCTAAATAAGGAGCGGACCCTAAATAAGGAGCGGAGCCTAAATAAGGAGCAGACCCTAAATAAGGAGGAGACCCTAAATAAGGAGCGGAGCCTAAATAAGGAGCAGACCCTAAATAAGGAGCAGACCCTAAATAAGGAGGAGACCCTAAATAAGGAGCAGACCCTAAATAAGGAGGAGACCCTAAATAAGGAGCGGACCCTAAATAAGGAGGAGACCCTAAATAAGGAGCAGTCCCTAAATAAGGAGGAGACCCTAAATAAGGAGGAGACCCTAAATAAGGAGCAGCCCCTAAATAAGGAGGAGACCCCAAATAAGGAGCGGAGCCTAAATAAGGAACAGAGCCTGAATAAGGAAGAGACCATAAATAAGGAGCGGACCCTAAATAAGGAACAGAGCCTAAATAAGGAAGAGACCATAAATAACGAAGAGACCCTAAATAAGAAGCGGAGCCTAAATAAGGAACAGAGCCTAAATAAGGAGCAGACCCTAAATAAGGAGCAGACCCTAAATAAGGAGTGGAGTCTAAATAAGGAGGAGACCCTAAATAAGGAGCGGAGCCTAAGTAAGGAGGAGACCCTAAATAAGGAGGAGACCCTAAATAAGGAGCGGACCCTAAATAAGGAGCGGAGCCTAAATAAGGAGCGCACCCTAAATATGGGGGAGACCCTAAATAAGGAGGAGACCCTAAATAAGGAACAGACCCTAAATAAGGAGGAGACCCTAAATAAGGAAGAGACCATAAATAAGGAGCAGACCCTAAATAAGGAAGAGACCATAAATAAGGAGCAGACCCTAAATAAGGAGCAGACCCTAAATAAGGAGCGGAGCCTAAATAAGGAGGAGACCCTAAATAAGGAGCAGACCCTAAATAAGGAGGAGACCCTAAATAAGGAGCGGACCCTAAATAAGGAGCGGACCCTAAATAAGGAGCAGACCATAAATAAGGAGGAGACCCTCAATAAGTAGGAGACCCTAAATAAGGATCAGACCCTAAATAAGGAGGAGACCCTAAATAAGGAGCGGACCCTAAATAAGGAGCAGACCCTAAATAAGGAGGAGACCCTAAATAAGGAGCGGAGCCTAAATAAGGAGCAGACCCTAAATAAGGAGGAGACCCTTAATAAGGAGGAGACCCTAAATAAGGAGTGGAGCCTAAATAAGGTGCAGACCCTAAATAAGGAGCAGACCCTAAATAAGGAACGGACCCTAAATAAGGAGCAGACCCTAAATAAGGAGGAGACCCTAAATAAGCAGCGGAGCCTAAATAAGGAGGAGACCCTAAATAAGTAGCGGAGCCTAAATAAGGAGCAGACCCTAAATAAGGAGGAGACCCTAAATAAGGAGCAGCCCCTAAATAATTAGGAGCCCCTAAATAAGGAGGAGACCCTAAATAAGGAGCAGCCCCTAAATAAGGAGGAGACCCTAAATAAGGAGCGGAGCCTAAATAAGGAAGAGACCATAAATAAGGAGCAGACCCTAAATAAGGAACAGAGTCTAAATAAGGAGCAGACCCTAAATAAGGAAGAGACCATAAATAAGGAGCAGACCCTAAATAAGGAGCAGACCCTAAATAAGGAGCGGAGCCTAAATAAGGAGGAAACCCTAAATAAGGAGGAGACCGTAAATAAGGAGCGGACCGTATATAAGCAGCAGACCCTAAATAAGGAGCAGACCCTAAATAAGGAGCACACCCTAAATAAGGAGCAGACCCTAAATAAATAGCAGACAGATATTGTGAGTGCTGTATGAAGCAGAGACTGAGGTTTTGTCCTTAAAAACCGGTGCTTGTCAGGGATGGGTTCTGGCTCATAAACTGGTCAATGATTGCATGGACTTGGTGTGGGGTCAGGTTGTGGAAACCAGTGACTTAAGTACTTTTGTTGGTGAGGCAAGGTTATTTGACCTGGACTTTGCAGACAATGCTGTTATTTTTGCAGAAACAATGGTATCCATTGTTGAGGATCCTGGTTGCTGGAAAAGGAAGAAGATCTGCCCATGTTTCACTTGACTATGGCAGATAGATGGTTGTTTATGAGAGGAGGGTACGGACTGGTTATTTGCCTGCGTGGTTGCCATTCAGGACCCAAAGGTGGTACTGTGTTGTGGATGTTGCATGCTCCCAGACATGACTTGACTTGTAGCAAAGTCCTTCTTTGTCCAAACTCCAATCACAGCCACATCAGCTTGTACACAAGCTTTAAAAGGGGCAACTGCTCTGCTGTCTGTGACACAAGCCTAAAAACCTGCAAGATTTAGCTGAGTCTTCAGTATTTATATTACATGGCTCATCAGCTGCTTTTGATATGGTTCTCCACTGTATACTGTACTACTAACATGAGCATATCGGTTGAAACACATTTCTGACTTGAGTCCTCTCACACTGGGTGTTCATTTGATGTATCATAGCAAGGACAGTCATGTGCATGCCATTCCCTCTCCACAGGGGTGCCTCAAGGCTCGGTGCTGGGACCCCTTCTCTTTGCCATATACACCACCTCCCTGGGTCTGATTAGCCCCTTGCATGGCTTCTCATATCACTGCTATGCTGATGATAACCAATTCTATATATCTGTCAATCCTGCCAGATGACCCTAAGGTCTTGGTGTGTATCTCAGATTGTCACAGAATTCTCTTGGATATAGAACACGACCTTTCACCTTTCAGCAGTTCCCCTCTCAGACTGAACTGCTGGTCTTCCCAGCCAAACAAACTAGACCATCACAATATCAACATAAATATCACCTCTCTATCTCTCACTCCAGCTGGAGTGGCAAGAAACCAGGCTGATGACCAACTATCTGGTCTCCTGGTTGCGTCGCTCAGTATTAGTTCAGGCTGTACCTAAGTCTATATATCCCCCCCCCCCCGGTACAGGACACACTTATCCACTGACTAGACATCTGTAACGGCTGTCTAAGGGGCCTTCTGGCTTGCACAGTGAAGTCCTTACAGATGATGCTGGTTTTTGATCAACCCAAAAGTGCACATGTTTCCACACTCCTTATGAAACTCCTTTGGCTACCCACATCAAACTCAGGCCATTAATGCCTGCCTACCGAGTGACTCCTGTGTCTGCAGCTTTGCCTGGCTTTAGCTCTGAGGACTGTGACTGTTGTGCATTAATGAGTAAAAAGTTACTTAGCTTCTTAAAGCAGGTCCACTGTGATGGCACTGATGTAAAGTGTGTCGAAGCTGAGACTGACTGTGGCATCTAACTTAATGAAGATCTGCAGGCTGTTCTACAAAAGTCACTCGGTTCTTTTGCCGGTGGCACGACGCGGCGACACAGAGAGGCCACTGTTATTGGATGACTTCTGACATCACTTTCATGTTAACTACAAGGTCCCATCAGCACCACTTGTCTTCAGAAAATCACAGTTTATTGTTCGAGGAGGACAGGCGTCAGGGAGTGACCTGTCTGCGTAATTACTCAGCAGCCACCATGTATGCGGAGGTGCAGAAGCTCCTCCCCCTCCACCTGGGCAATCACACGTCCTCGTCAGAGACATTGTACCATCATCACCTCCATTCACCATCATCACGACTGCTCGGATGACAGGCCTGACTCATCACGCCTTCTCTGGCACTGCCAGACAGCAACAGTTAGTCCCACAGTTAATGTCACTCAGAGTCGTGTGGGCGTGGCTTTGAAAATGATGCTGGAAGCTAATGTTGGTGTTAATGGCGGTTGGAGCTTTAATTGTTCCTAAACGCTGCGAGCAGGTTCCCGCTGTGTGTTTAATGAACAGGCAGTGCTCCATGATTACAGCAATCTCACCCTCCGCCTGCTGCTCCGCCACTGGCCGCCGTCACCGCCGCCGCCGCCGCCACCACCTATGGAAATGGACAAAGGCAATTTACCCAGCATCCTGTGCACCGCAGGATGCTGGGTAAATTAGAGACGAGGACAAGAGGACACAGGAGGGAGGTAACAAAAGAAAATGACGGGTGCTATTTCACTCAAAGCACAGATGAGCATGAAAAATGATTACAGGTTTATGAAGGTAAGAAATCATTTTATCTGTGTGTGTGTGTGTGTGGCTATTTCTTTTTCACGTCTTATTGTGTCTGATGGTCCAAAACCTGTGTTTCTTTTTAAATGACTTTTCAGCACATTTTCTGAGTTCTCACTGGGTCTTCCACTGCTCCGTCCTTTCCTTTCCTTTCCTTTCCTTTCCTTTCCTTTCCTTTCCTTTCCTTTCCTTTCCTGTCATCTCATTTCCATCCATTTTTACTTTTTCTTTTCTGTCCCATCCTTTTCCTTCTCTCACCTTTTCCTCTCACCATTATTTCCCCCTCCCCTATCTGTTCCTTTTCGGTCTTCTCTTCTCCACCTTCCTCCACTCCTCTCCTCTGTTCTCCTTTTCTTTTCTTCTTCACTCTCCCTATTCTCTCTTCTCTTTCCCTCTCATCGTTTCTCATTTTCTTCCTTCGCGTCTCCCCTTTCCACTCTCTTCTCCTCTCCATTCCTCTCCACTTTTCTCATCTCTTCTCCTTCCCTCAACTTCTCTTCACTGGTGTACCCTCCTGTCCTCCCCTGTCCTCTCCTGTCCTCCCCTGTCCTCTCTTGTCTCCTCCTGTCCTCTCTTGTCCCATCCTGTCCTCTGTTGTCCCCTCCTGTCCTGTCATGTCCCCTTCTGTCCTCAGGCCTCCTCTGTGCTCTGATAATGATGATGATGATGATGATGTTTACAACCGCACACGTACAGAGTTACTTTTTATTGGCGGTTTGGGTCTCTGCACGTCTGGGTGGTAAACCTCATATTGTGCACATATTTATCCAAACATGACCCAACACTCCGCCCCCCCACCTCCCACACATGCACACTGACACTTGGGCGTTTGCCTGTTCGAGTCACAGGGGGGCGTGACTAGTTTCTACCAGATGCCTTTTGTAAATAAGCAGGTCGTCTTTCAAGGGCCGCCGTCAGGCGTCCTGACTCAGCTGTCCCTGAGGACACAATCAGTGTGACTTCTCTGCCTTGTGTAAAGGGTGAGGAGGGGGTGGTCCAGCTAATTCATTAAAGCAGTCCTCTAATATGTAAACAGCCATTTGTTTTGCTGCTTGTCTGGACAATGTGAAGAGCTCCAAGAGACGTGCCACATGATTCTGATTGTGCTCTTGACGCGCGCGGGTCACAGAGTCCCAGAGCCTCGATCAGGTCTCACAAAGCCAGCCAGTCCAGGCCTGGTACAGTGAGGCTAAGCAGAAGCCGGACATGGGTCACAGAGCAACTGAAATGCACAGTTTAAAATGTAAAACCACTTTAAAAATGTCGGGGACGACGGCCTCATAGTGGAAGGAGACGTTGAGGAGCTCCAGGTGGACGTAAAAGTAACAAACCCACTGCTACGAGTCAAAGTTTTGTTGAGAACGTTCTTGACATGAAGGTTTCTGAACAGTGGTACGTTATTCAAACACGACCCTGCTGGACTTTAATGTTTAACCAGTTAGTAACTGAATCTGAATCAATCTGTAACAACAATGAACCATGTTTCAGATGCTGACGATGTGTTTTCAGACTTTGACTCTATGTACGAGTCATTTTACATGTCTGTATTTGAGCAAAAAGCAGAATATTTTCCTAGTCATGCTAATGGTGTGCAACACTGCAAAATTTGTCATCAATATGATACCAAGTAAATACTGGAGCATCTCAAATATTTTTCACTTATTTCAGAAATTCATTTTTGATATGGCACAGTATTTTAGAAATGAATGACGTAAGAATGAATTTAATATTATATATTTTATGAATTTAGTATTATATATTTTGTAGGTTTGTTTGTGATGTATTTAATAGCCCTATGTGTATCCCCCTGACCCTCAAGGACTACAGATGGTTATTAGCTGTTGCAGCTACAATCTGATACAAACATCTCTGCTTGATGAGCATAATGTAATTGTATGCTGTCCTTGTACAAATAAATGGAAATGAAATGAAGTGATCATTTTTATACATTTCCCCCAAAAGTACTGGGCCTAATTTTAATTTGCTTATGATCAGGCTTCCCAATATATATATATATATATATATATATATATATATATATATATATATATATATATATATATATATATATATATATATATATATATATATATATATATATAGATAAAAATTATCATCCTTAGACTCAAGCTCAAACCAAATCTTTACAACTTGATATAAATTAATTAAAAATATAAAAGCCGTGATGATGGGTTCCAGAATACTTTGGTATACTTCCTGTAAATAAAGAGGTTTTATTGTCAGACAGGTCAGGGGATGGATACATGAACATTTCCAACTCACTGAATATGTCTTGGACTTCATTTAAAAAAAAAAAATTTTTTTATTTACATTATGAAGAAATGCAAACAGCAGGGCGTTCTGTGGTAAATCTGTGTGGAGTAGATAGTAAGTCCCTTCAGCCTCTCCCTTGTTTTTCACTCGGGATCGCCACAGCAAATCCGACATGGATCTGCATATTGAATTGGCACAAGTTTTACATCGGATGCCCTTCCTGACAGAACTCCAAATTATGTGGACAAATGTGGCAGGGGAGGGATTTGAACTGGGAACCTTCCACACTGAAACCAAGTCCACTAACCACTTGGCCACCACGTTAAATCTGTGTGGAGTAGACAGTTCTCAAAAACTGAGTGACTGTGCAAGAAGGAGGAAAGCCACCGAGACACCCAGACAAGACGTCACAGGCTTCTGTGGCTGTGATTGGAGAAATTGTGCACAGTGCAAGTTCTGCATTTTGTATCTCCAGTTATACAGCTTCATGATGAAGTGGTACAGATGAGGATTTTCTTAAAAAAGAAGACCTGAAAGTTCAGCTACAAATTGCTCTAAGGTACATCTGAGATGCAAGCCTAGATTTGATCTGTTTTGGTGAAAGAAAATCCTTCTCTGCTCAAAATTGAGCTCAGGTGCCTCCTGTTTCCACTGACCATCCTTGAGATTTTTCTGCAGCTTAACTGTAGTCCACCTGGGGTAAATTCAATTGATTGGACATAATTTGGAAAGACACACACCTGTCTACAGATAAGGTCCCACAGTTGACAGTCAGAGCACAAACCAAGCATGAAGTCAAAGGAATTGTCTGTAGACCCCTGAGATAGGATTGTCTGGAGACACAAATCTGGGGAAGGGAACAGAAACATTTCTGCTGCTTTGAAGGTCCCAGTGAGCACAGTGGCCTCCATCATCTGTAAATAGAAGAAATTCAGATCCACCAGGACTCTTCCTAGACCTGGCTGCCCGTCTAAACTGAGCGATCGGGGAGAAGGACCTTAGTCAGGGAGGTGACCAAGAACCCAATGGTCACTCTGTCAGAGCTCCAGCATTCCTCTGTGGAGAGAGGAGAACCTTCCAGAAGGACAACCATCTCTGCAGCAATCCACCAATAAGGCCTGTATGGTAGAGTGGCCAGATGGAAGCCACTCCTTAGTAAAAGACACATGGCAGCCCACCTGGAGTTTGACAAAAGGCACCTGAAGGACGCTCAGACCAGGAGAAACAAAATTCTCTGGTCTGATGAGACAAAGATTGAACTCTTTGGTGTCATGTTTGGAGGAAACCAGGCATCATCCCTACATTGAAGCATGGTGGTGGCAGCATCATGCTGTGTGGATGTTTTTCAGCAGCAGGAACTGGGAGACTAGTTAGGATTGAGGGAAAGATGAATGCAGCAATGTACAGAGACATCCTGGCTGAAAACCTGCTCCAGAGTGCTCTTGACCTCAGATTGGGGTGACGGTTCATCTTTCAGCAGGACAACGACCCTAAGCACACAGCCAAGATATCAAAGGAGTGTCTTCAGGACAACTCTGTGAATGTCCTTGAGTGGCCCAGCCAGAGCCCAGACCTGAATCTGATTGAACATCTCTGGAGAGATCTGAAAATGTCTGTGCACCGACGCTCCACATCCAACCTGATCATCAACCTGATCACCTCATCATATTCACGAAGACCTGATCCAGAGGCTCGACCATGAACTCTGGCTTGACCACTAGTTCTTGCCAGACCTGAAGCTGCTCCCTCTGCAGACAGAACCTGTTCTGTACTATAGGAGTTTGGGGTTTGGAGGTTTTAATTGTTGTGATTGTGGTTCATGTTGTGTTAACATGTTGTGTTAGTGTTACTGATTTATTGTGTTTTTGTAGTTCAGTTGGCTTAGTCAGTTTAGTTAAGTGTCATGTTGCGTTACGATGAGTGAGAAGGAGAGTGCGTTTGATGTCTTTCGCCACCGTCTATGTTTTTTCTGTTTGGGGATATGTAAAAATAAAAGCATGCGTGTGTGCGTGAGTGCTTGTGTGCGTGTGTAATTTCGGCCATGGAAGAATTTTAGCTGAGGAAGCTTCTGCGATTTGAAGCGAAACGTCCTCGCGTCAAGCAACCCAGTCCAGTTGAAGATTCAAGCTTCTCTACTTCGATCATGGACAAAACGTGGACAGCTGACAATTGCTGTTTGGTATGCTTATGTATTTTGGATCAAGGATGAACGGTGCCAAAACAGAATGTTGATAGGACTAATAGTTTTAGAGAAATGAAAGGCATTATTTAACGACATGGAACAATGGACATTGATACTCACATTCTGGACTCACGCAGCAATCCAGCAGGGGCGGTAAATCATCTATATATTAAAAGGGTGAGTGAGTGCGTGATTTTATTTAGTACGTTCAATGTAATTACATAATATAATTTTAAATACATTAAAAATACTTGGATGACACAAGAAAGTGAAAACACTTATTTCCATTTGGTCCATTTAAAAATCAAATGACAAAATAGAAGTAAAAATACAATATAATACTACTACTACTACTACTACTACTAATAATAATAATAATAACAGTGTGATTATGATAACAAGAACCTAAACAATTTAAAAATACATTAAGACAGTAATCTGACAGGAATCTGACCTCAAACAGACAGGAAGTGGGTGAAGGGAGGCCACGGTTGAGGTAATGTCATGTTCTGTGTTTGGTCTTGTAGTCTGCCATGTTTAGTTTAAGTCTTAGTTTTGATTCTGTGTTGTTTGGGTTTAGTTTTTATGTTTGCATAGTTTAGATTTGGATTGTGTTGTCTGTGTGTCTTCTCTGGCTGGGTGTTTCCTGCTTGGGGTTTGTCTGTCCCTACCTCTCTTGTCTGTCTCTCTTGGTGCCTGGTGGTAGGCGTTACACTCTGTCTGGGCCACACCCATTTCTGGATCTTTCCACACGTTTTTCCAATCTGCAGCTCATTGCCAAGGTGTATTTAAGCCCCACTGGTTGCACTAGTGATTCGCCTGATTGTTGTGCCTTGTGCCTTTGCTTCTAGCTCTTGAGTTTGTGTTTTTCAAGTCCTGCTGCCATGTTGTGTTTTTGAGCACCTGCCTGTTTGTACCAACCACCCCTTTGCCTGATGATTCTGATCTGTCTGCTCATTTTGGACTGCCTCACTGTGTACTGGACCCCACTGAGTTATTCTGCAAATGGCTTTTTAAACCAGAGCTATGTGTTGAGTCCTGCACTTGTGTCCAGCTGTTTCTGTCCGACATTCCTGAGAGGTAATATGGTCAGACTTTCTTTTCATAGTCAGAACTCTTGTAGCAGCATTCTGAACCAGTTGGAGACCTGTAATACTGGACTGCTGTAAGACAGAGAAAAGGATGTGACAGTAATCCAGTCTAGAAGAGCCAAAGGCATGAATCTGTGAGTCAAGTCCTTGCAAAGTTAAGGAGGTGGTAGAAACCATTCTTTGTGATTTCTGTCATGTGTTTGGTCAAAGGACAGCGTGAGATCAAAGGCCACGCCATGATTTTTCACTTTATCACTGTGAAGTTTTGCACACAACTCCAAGGCTAATGGTCAAACTGATGCCTGTGTCTCACAGGACAAATGCCCATCATGTCATGATTAGGATCCGTGGGGAGTGAGTTTGTTTTTATTTTATTTTGTCTCTGCTGGTTTTTCTCTCACTGTCATGTTTGATTGGAGTTTTGGTGGAGGGACTTTTCTTGTCTGCTGTCTAATGCTTGGTGATGGGCACCCCTCCCTGTCCTCTCTCCTGCTTGCCACACCCCTTTCCAGATCATTCCACATGCACCTGTCTTGCATTTCCTGCTAATCACTTTCTCTATTTAAGTCACACCTTTCACCCTGCCTGGTTGCGAGACTGTTGAGCCGTGAGCCACTTTTGAGCACTTTTCTTCTGAGCATTTTGTCCTTGTCAATCCTGCCTGTGTTTTTTGACTTCATCTCTGCCTCATGCTTTGGATCCTGTTGTTTATCTTGGCCGACCTACCTGTGTACCAAACCCTGCCTGAACATTTATAAAACCCTGTTTTATCAACACTTGTGTCCAGCCACGCTGTGCCACTAAGCCCGACACATCACCTTATTCTTGTAAGAATTTAAAACTAAGATGTTGCTTGATATCCAGCCAGACAGTCCTCTAAAGTTGGCTGAGATTAACTGCAGTTATTGACATGTACAATGTGCACGAGTGTCGTCAGCATAACAATGAAAAATTATTTCAAAATGTTACAATATTTGACCAAAAGGTACTATATAGAGTGAAAAAAGCAGAGGGCCTAATATGGACCACTGTGGTACTCCTTATTTTTTATCGGAACAAGATTTGAAGTAATGCTGTTATACAAGACACCATGAGAGCAGCTAGTCAGGTAAGACATCAACCACGTGAGGTCACCGTCAGTAATCCCAAAATGTAAACATTTTAATACTGTTCTCATACCGTCCGATGCCTCAGGAGGCGGAAGCAGCTCTCCACCAGCACTGTTGACCCTGACTTGGGATGTTGTTGGGCGGTGGAAGGAATACTTCGAGGATCTCCTCAATCCCATCATCATGTCTTCCGAAGAAGAAGCAGAGACTGTGGACTCAGATGCGGACTCGTCCATCACCCAGGCCGAAGTCATCGTGGTGGTCAGAAAGCTCCTTGGTGGCAAGGATCCTGGGGTGGACGAAATCCATCCTGAGTACCTTAAGTCTCTGGATGTTGTGTGACTGTCCTGGTTGACATGTCTCTGCAACATCGCGTAGCGGTTGTGGACAGTACCCCTGGACTGGCAGACCGGGGTGGTGGTCCCTCTGTTTAAGAAGGGGGACCAGAGGGTGTGTTCCAACTACAGGGGGATCACACTCCTCAGCCTCCCCGGTAAGGTCTATTCCAGGGTGCTGGAGAGGAGAATTCGACCGATAGTCGAACCTCGGATTCAGGAGGAGCAGTGTGGTTTTCGTCCTGGTCGCGGCACACTGGACCAGCTCTACACCCTCCATTGGGTACTCAAGGGTTCATGGGAGTTCACCCAACCAGTAGAATGTGCTTTGTGGATCTGGAGAAGGCGTTTGACCGTGTCCCTCGAGGCGCCCTGTAGGGGGTGCTCCGGGAGTACGGGGTCCGGGGTCCTTTGCTAAGGGCTATCTGGTCCCTGTACGACCGCAGCAGGAGCTTGGATTGCATTGCTGGTAGTAAGTCAAACCTGTTTCCAGTGCACGTTGGCCTCCACCAGGGCTGCCCTTTGACACCGGTTCTGTTCATTACCTTTATTGACAGAATTTCTATGCACAGCCAGGGTGTAGAGGGGGTCTGGTTTGGGAACCACAGAATCTCGTCTCTGCTGTTTGCAAATGATGTGGTCCTGTTGGTTTCGTCAAACCAGGACCTTCAGCATGCACTGGGGCGGTTTGCAGCCGAGTGTGAAGTATCCGGGATGAAGATCAGGACTTCCAAATCCGAGGCCATGGTTCTTGACCGGAAAAAGGTGCCTTGCCCTCTTCAGGTCGGTGGGGTGTCCTTGCCTCAGGTGGAGGAGTTTAAGTATCTCGGGGTCTTGTTTACGAGTGAGGGATGGATGGAGCGTGAGATTGATAGATGGATTGGTGCAGCCTCTGCAGTGATGCGGTCGCTGTATTGGACCGTAGTGGTGAAGAGAGAGCTGAGCAGGGGGCAAAGCTCTCGATTTACCGATCGATATACTGTCCGACCTTCACCTATGGTCATGAAATTTGGTTCATGACGGAAAGAACAACATCACGAGTACAAGCGACTGAGATGAGTTTCGTCCGCAGGGTGGCTGGGCACTCCCTTAGAGATAGGGTGAGGAGCTCTGTCACCCGGGAGGAGCTCGGAGTCGAGCCGCTGCTCCTCCACATTGAAAGGAGCCAGCTGAGGTGGCATCTTTTCCGCATGTCCCCTGGACGCCTCGCTGGAGAGGTGTTCCGGGCACGTCCCATCGGGAGGAGGCCCCGGGGAAGACCCAGATCACGCTGGAGGGTCTACGTCCTACTAACCCTAACCCCGGAGGAGCTGGGGGAGGTGTGTGTAGATCGGGAGGTCTGGGCGACTTTGCTTGAGCTGCTGCCCCTGCGACCCGACCTAGGATAAGCAGAAGAAAATGGATGGATGGATGGATGGAAACTTCATCTCGTGTTTCTCTTATTTAATTATGCTTGATGCAAACTTGTCATATATGAATTGTCACAAAGCAATATTTCAATACGTTGTACAATGCACAATGTAATATCAGTAAATGACAAAATTACAATTTGCAAAGTTCATACCTTAAGGATGAGTGGCGCCACCTAGATAACCATTAATCAGATAGCTTTTCAGTTATCTGTTTAATGGTTATTGATGCTAACGTATTGATTAGCTGTGCCCACCACTGGTCCATAACTACAGAGGATATGGGAAGCTCAAGAGTGCAGAGATGATGTGTGAGGTGAGCAGATCCAGAGAACATTGAGGACAAAAAAATGGGACCTCCATGCTTTTTATATAGATAAATGTTACTTGAACTGAAAATAACTGGGTTTTTTCAAAAGTGCTTTTTTTTTTTTTTAAATTTGATTAAAAAAAATTCTGAAAATAGTCATTACCTGTAAATTAATAAACCAGCTTTTATTTTAGTTATTACACTTATAATGACACATTACATTTTTTCTTTTATATAAAAAATCCTTCAGTTTTATTTTATCATTATTTTTCATAACCCTAACCCTAACCCTAAATACAAATTTTGTAAAATGACAAATATCTATCTTATTATATGAAGATTTTTGTCCATATTATCTGTAATTTAATTTTATAATTTTTAGGGCACGTGTAGAAAAAAGTCCTATGAGGATCCTATTGTAATTGCGCTGTTTATTATTATTATTATTATTATTATTATTCACACTTTTCAAAACCAAATTTCAGCCCTTGCCCATGCTCAAAAACTCACCAAACTTTGCAAAGTTGTCCGGCCGGATCTGAAATTAGATATTTTGGCGGTCGCACACATGCTTGCAGAAAAATGGCGAAATACCGCCCCCTAGAAATGTTCAAAAAACCCTCCGCATTGGGTTTTTTTTTTTTTTTTTGTCGTAGCCTCATGAAATTTGGTACACATATTTACCATGCTGGGATGCACAAAAAAGTCTCTTAATGTCATTATGAAATGTCGACAGGAAGTCGGCCATTTTGTTTTTAATTTTCGATTTTGAGGTAATTTTTGCCTTTTTTGTCCATTTTTGGCCTTTTCCAGTACTTCCAGTACCTTGCAGTACATTTCCAGTACTTCTAGTACAGGGATTTCATCTGATCGTCTTCAAATTTGGTCAACATCATCATGACTCAATGATGATCAAAGTTATAAAAAGAATGTAATTAGGTCAAAAGGCGTGGCTGCTAGGGGTCGTCAAACTTTGGCGAGCTTTTCGGAGCACGCCGTTTCACTTCGAACAACTGTCACGCCCACATACTTCATCGTAGATCCTTCACACTTGCTGGACCTGATGAGGGCTCCATCCTGAACTTCTGCATATAACTTCCCACCTCTACCATAGCGCCCCCGGTGGTAACAGGAAATGTCCTGTTTTTACTTTAACAGGTATTGATGTCAAATACTTAACCCCATCACCTTCATTCCACTTCTAAAACATGCAGAACAGGTTGATGAATGTAGGCGATGAACGCCGTGAAGTTATGAGTAACAGCATCTGTGTGGCGGCGAGCCGAATGTTGCCCCTTCGCCATGAAATTACGTTCTTCCTTTTGATGGCTTTAATTTTGTCATATCATCATAAAAATTAATACACAGGTCGAGCACAACAACCTCTTACAATTCATAGGGGCGTCGCCCATGGGAGGGGCAAAATGCCTCAATAGCACCCGCTTGAAACTTTCAAAACCCCCTCCCCATAGGGGTTTTTTTGGAGTAGGGAGATGAAAATTGGTACTGTACTATTGGTATTGTGACTTGCATAGACGTACAAAAAAAGTCTCTTGCACCACGAGTCTACTCCAAACAGGAAGTAGGCCATTTTGTATTTTCTTGTCATTTTGGCGTGATTTCCACACGTTGTATTTGAACGAACTCCTCCTAGGGATTTTGTCCAATGCACTTCAAATTTCTTTCAGAGCATCCAAATATGATACTGATCAAAAGTTATCGAAAGCTTTTCTCTGTGTCAAAGGGTGTGGCCGCTATGGCGCCGCCATTTTGGCCCTTCGCCATGGAACATCAAGTCATGATAACTACTTCATGCTGTGCCTGATTGACTTGAAGCTTCACATGTATGATGACAGTTGCCCCCTGAACATACCTGGCTCCCCTGTTTGTGCTCTAAGTGCCCCTAGTGGATGAACCATCAACTTGTCATAACTACTTCATGCATTACCTGATTGACTCGAAACGTCACATGTGTAATGACAGTCAGCTCCTTAACACACCTTGCCCCTCTGTTTGTACACTGAGCGCCCCCTAGTGGATGAACTATCAACATGTCATAACTCCTTCATTAATTGTGTGATTTGCTTGAAATTTGAACTGTGTGATGAGTGGTTGCCCCTCTACGCACATGCCCACATCTGGTCACAAGGGGACATGCTGGCCTGGGTAGGTGGTCGCGCGGAACGAGGGCCCGTATATGACTGCTTGCAGTCCTAGTTAGTATTATTATTATTCCCTCTTCAATGAATGAATGAGAGATTTATTGTCATTGTCATTACAAATGCAACAACAACGAAATTACGTTTACTCTCCAGTTACCTCAGAATACAGCAATTAATCTACAATTATTACTTGTTTACCGTAATAATGGCACACATCAAAATTAAAGACAACACATATACATTTGACATTGTTTATGTGCTCTAAACTTGAAGCAGTCCGTCATCCGAATTGAGTCAAAGTGGGTGAAGGCCACAGCAAACGTAAGTTGCGCCGCCATCAGCTTGGGGGGGAGTGGCGTGAGCAGGGGCCGGGATGTAGTGTGTGGTAGGGAGCAGGAAGGGAGGGAATGGAGCATGCTTCCACTTTCTGTCTATGTGTGAGTCAGTTCTGTCCGTGTGGGAGTTAAGATAAGATAAGGGCATCCGAATATACACCAATGCCATAGACATTCTTCTGGAGGAAAGCAACAGGCATTTTGTCCTTCAGAGGCTGATAAGCCTGCCGTGTTTGTGGTTGAGCAGTGAAAAACACTATTACAGTTTCACATGAACAAACCAGAACCCAAATTAAGAATATTCCCCGGTCTCTGAAATCTTCTTCTGCAAGGTGCGCATCTGCTCCGAGATGTCATCCAACTTGCATTGAAGTTCAAGGGTTAGCACAGTCTGAGAATGCATCGCCTTTCCCAACTCATTAATCATGACGGACAAGTGAGGGGTCGTGGTTCTGCTGGCAGCCGTCTTGCCAATGTTCTGGTAGGTCAGGGCAGCACATTAGCCAAAAAGTACCAGCCCCCCTACCATGAAACCAACTATAAATAAATCCTCGACATCCTCCACAGAGAATGGCACAAAGCATGCAACTCGCCACATCTCCCAGGTGTCGAGAACATAGCCCGCAGGGTAGGTTCCATCTGAGCACACAGGGTCCCCCGGCCCTGATCTTCTTGTAGAAAAAATGGTGCCACCTACCGTCTCCTGCCCTGCTTTTAATGCAACACTATCTTTGCTCACTTAGGGGTTCGCACACAACAAGGGAGTTAACCATAATAATTATGGTGGTGTTGGTAGGTAGGGTGAGTGTGGCATGTGTGGTTGGCCCTGGATGGCTGTGGATGGCTGGGGCCTGGGGTGGGGGGGGTCTGCCTCGCAGGTTCTGCCGTGGTCTCGGGGCCCTGCTCTGGGACTCGTGGGGCCCGGGGTTCTGCGGTTTGTTGGGGGGGTGGGTGGTGGCGGTGGGTTTGGGGGCGCGGTTTCCGTAGGTTTTTCCTGGGAAAAGAAAAAAACAACACCTGATTTTCTTGTCTTCTGCATCTTGGCAGCAGACTACACACACACACACACACACACACACACACACACACACACACACACACACACACACACACACACACACACACACACACACACACACACAGACCTCACATGCTAATGTTAGCGTTGCGTTACTTGATTCGAAACAGTTGTGAAGCATAACGTTGTTTTCAAAACATGAACAGTTAAGTCCACGGTGCAGCGCTGCATCCAGTGCTCTTATTGCCGTTTCAAAGGCTCTGAACAGCTAACGTTAGCGTTTAGCTGATCCATTTGCAGTCAAGTGTCTGATGTCGTACCTGCAGTCCTTTGCTTGATTTCTTGTTGGCACTTAGTGGTTAGCACTGTTGACCCACAGTAAAAAGGTTGTGGGTTTGATTCCCACCTGTGGCCTTTCTGTGTGGAGTTTGCGTGTTCGTGTTTGTGTGGGTTTCCACTGGGTGCTCCCACATCCAAAGACATGCAGGTTAGGTGGACTGGAGACTTTATAATTGTCCAGGCCTCCCTTGCAAAAGAAATCTCGATCTCAAAGTGACTAACCTGGTTAAACAAAGGTTACGTTTGTTAAAATAAGGAATTCTGACACTTTATACTAAACAAACAGCTCTTGTTGAGTTTGGACAACACTCCAGAGTGGCCTTGTTGTCCAAAAAGCTGTTCGACTTGTCCCTGACAACTGGACAACCATGAATACTGAACCCGTGCTGTGGGTCTGCAAAATTTCCATCAAGAACTTGGTAAAAACTGCTGCGTATCCTAAGATGTGCGGTTCTGATAAATCCAGGTGAGGACCCCTGGACCTCCTGTTCTGGGACATGTTGGGCCCTTTGAACCTACAAAATAAAGCAGAGACCTTGTTGCCAGTGTAAGGGTCCCGGTGGCCACTGGAGGTCACTGTTGACTGCAAATCAACAAAAAACAATGAAGCAAATATTGCTCAAATTGATTCATTTGGTGTAAAAATTCAAAATAAAAAAAAACACAAATGTTTGGGTGAATTGTGGGACAAAAATGTGAGTAAAAAGCTGTACGAAGTTTCCTTTTCTTTTTTAATGTTGTGTGCAACAGTGAAAGAAAGAGTGTCAGCACCCTCGTGTGGTCAGACTGAGCCACGTTTCAAAGCTAAATGTAAAAATGGGCGTGGCTCTGTAAGCATGGCGCCCCATTGGAACCACCTGTAGGCCACACCCCTCGAGGTTCCCAATTTTACACACCAATCACAGTGCTGTGTCAAAAGGTGTCTCTGCCAACCCATCATGCTTTGCTGCTTCTGTTGAGAAGGTCAAGTGTGGGTTTAGAAGACAGATTCATGTTTAGTTGTCTGTGTGTGTGTGTGTGTGTGTCTGTCTGTGTGAGTGTGTGTGTGTGTGTGTGTGTGTCCTCCTGCCTCCTTTATTAGGAGCAGCAGTGGAATCAGAGAGCGTCTGAGGAGGAAGGAGGAGGCGGAGACCTGCTAAGTGCTGCACGTGTGATCTCTGATGGGGGTCACAGGGTCACCGCTCAGCCTCACCCTGATCACTCCTGACACACACACACACACACACACACACACACACACACACACACACACACACACACACACACACACACACACACACACACACACACACACAGGCACAAGTTAATTGTTCTGTGCGTTTCATTGAATGAGCATTGCGGTGAAGCCTTCTTGTCGTCGTTTCACTTCCTCCTGAAGACAAATAATCCCGTTTGGAAGACAAAATGTCTTTGGCGATGTGTTTGTGTGCTGCTGTCACAAAGCGTTAATGAGCGGACAGCAGGCTCGGGGCCGAGGCTCGCTCTCTAATCACATCACCAAATCAGAACGGGCCGGTCTCATTTTACTCAGCTCCGCGGCTCGCTGCCAGCCTGAGAGCAGCCCTAATTAAAGAGGACCTGCAATCAGATATCAGGCGCGTTTTGAACATGACTCCAGCTCTTTAATACTTAAAAGCATCGATGGCACCGTCACAAAGAAAACAGTTCCTTTAGATGCTCAGCAGGAACACGTTTGGCAGGTTAATCATGTACTTTGAGTGCACATGGTGTTGAAAGTGTGCACTCCAAAAAATAAAAAAGTTCACTTTGAAGGATGATTAAAATGATTTAAAGTAGTTGTGTTGAAATAAAGAGCTGATATGTGGAGTTTGAGCGCTTGTCACACCAAGGCAGATCAAGGAAACATGAGGAACTGATAAGAATTTTTGATATCCTTTGTGTCTGATTTTTGTCCTGCAAATGTCCATTTCTGATTTGTTCCTTGTCAGCTGATGTCCTATGAGTCCATCAGAAAGTTTTGTGTATGCTCAAAACTTTGAGCAGACATCAGGCAGAGGGATTTCCTGGTGGCTGCATGTTTCTTTTCTGTTTTGTCCTCTACTTGTTTTTATTACTTCTATGATACTCATATGTTCATATACTGTAATTGTCCAATGCCAATACAAGAAATACAAAAAAAAAAAGAATACAAATTTCTAAAATGATGTTTCTCAAACTCAAACTGAAAGCAAATCTGTAAAACTTGATAAAACCTGTAAATAATAATCAGTTTTATTGCCAGTTTTCTTCAGACATGTCAGGGGATGAAACATAAACATTTTGAAGTCACTGAATATGTCTTGGACTTTATTTACATCAATTATGAAGAAATACAAAAGTTTCTTTCACCAAAACATCAAATCTAGTCTTTCATCTCAAATGTACTTTCTGTCAAATTGTTGCTGAACTTTCAGGTCTTTTGAAGAAAATCCTCCTCTACACCACTTCATCAGGAAGCTGGATTTTAGATTTTTAATTAATTTATATCAAGCTGTAGAGATTTGCTTTCAGTTTAAGTTTAAGGACGATAATTTTAGAAAAAAAATGTATTTGAAATAGAATAAACAAATGAAAATGTGTGAAATACCAAGTGTTCCAAAGCTTTTGAGGACAAATGAGAAACACTGAGGAGCAACATCTTACATCTCATATATAGTGCAGCAGATAAGAGAATATTTAGAGTGGAATCCTGCAAATGGGGATACAAACATCAAATTCAGCACAAATAACAAATCTAGTCTTTCATCTCAAATTACTGGATTTTATTACAGAGATTAGAGCATGCCATAGGTATTAAAGGCACTGCGCTGTGGTGGTTTGAATCATATTTATCTAATAGATTACAATTTGTTCATGTAAATGGGGAATCTTCTTCACAGACTAAGGTTAATTATGGAGTTCCACAAGGTTCTGTGCTAGGACCAATTTTATTCACTTTATACATGCTTCCCTTAGGCAGTATTATTAGACAGCACTGCTTAAATTTTCATTGTTACGCAGATGATACTCAGCTTTATCTATCCATGAAGCCAGAGGACACACACCAATTAGCTAAACTGCAGGATTGTCTTACAGACATAAAGACATGGATGACCTCTAATTTCCTGCTTTTAAACTCAGATAAAACTGAAGTTATTGTACTTGGCCCCACAAATCTTAGAAACATGGTGTCTAACCAGATCCTTACTCTGGATGGCATTACCCTGACCTCTAGTAATACTGTGAGAAATCTTGGAGTCATTTTTGATCAGGATATGTCATTCAATGCGCATATTAAACAAATATGTAGGACTGCTTTTTTGCATTTACGCAATATCTCTAAAATCAGAAAGGTCTTGTCTCAGAGTGATGCTGAAAAACTAATTCATGCATTTATTTCCTCTAGGCTGGACTATTGTAATTCATTATTATCAGGTTGTCCTAAAAGTTCCCTGAAAAGCCTTCAGTTAATTCAAAATGCTGCAGCTAGAGTACTGACGGGGACTAGAAGGAGAGAGCATATCTCACCCATATTGGCCTCTCTTCATTGGCTTCCTGTTAATTCTAGAATAGAATTTAAAATTCTTCTTCTTACTTATAAGGTTTTGAATAATCAGGTCCCATCTTATCTTAGGGACCTCATAGTACCATATCACCCCAATAGAGCGCTTCGCTCTCAGACTGCAGGCTTACTTGTAGTTCCTAGGGTTTGTAAGAGTAGAATGGGAGGCAGAGCCTTCAGCTTTCAGGCTCCTCTCCTGTGGAACCAGCTCCCAATTCAGATCAGGGAGACAGACACCCTCTCTACTTTTAAGATTAGGCTTAAAACTTTCCTTTTTGCTAAAGCTTATAGTTAGGGCTGGATCAGGTGACCCTGAACCATCCCTTAGTTATGCTGCTATAGACGTAGACTGCTGGGGGGTTCCCATGATGCACTGAGTGTTTCTTTCTCTTTTTGCTCTGTATGCACCACTCTGCATTTAATCATTAGTGATCGATCTCTGCTCCCCTCCACAGCATGTCTTTTTCCTGGTTCTCTCCCTCAGCCCCAACCAGTCCCAGCAGAAGACTGCCCCTCCCTGAGCCTGGTTCTGCTGGAGGTTTCTTCCTGTTAAAAGGGAGTTTTTCCTTCCCACTGTCGCCAAGTGCTTGCTCACAGGGGGTCGTTTTGACCGTTGGGGCTTTTCCGTAATTACTGTATGGCCTTGCCTTACAATATAAAGCACCTTGGGGCAACTGTTTGTTGTGATTTGGCGCTATATAAAAAAATTGATTTGATTTGAAATGTACTTTCTGTCAAATTGTTGCTGAACTTTCAGGTCTTCTTTTTAAGAAAATCCTCCTCTACACCACTTCATCAGGAAACTGTATTTTAGATTTTTAGAGATTTGCTTTCAGTTTGAGTTTAAGGAAGATAATTTTAGAAAAAAAATGTATTTGAAATAGAATAAACAAATGAAAATGTGTGAAATACCAAGTGTTCCAATACTTTTGAGGACAAATGAGAAACAGTGAGGAGCAACATCTTACATCTCATATATAGTGGAGCAGATAAGAGAATATTTAGAGTAGAATCCTGCAATTGGTGATACAAACATCAAATTCAGCACAAATAATCCATAGACATTAAGTCTTAAAAAACTGATTGGCCACTTGAATTTTCAACAGGCAGACAGGTAGGGGTCATCTGAAGAATTTCACAGGGGTCAAAATTAAAAGATGCTCCAGTCATATAGAAAATGACACCACATTATTTGCCTGATCATAAAGATTCCAAAAAGGTACAGTTTGGACAATCTGTGACTGAATGTTAAGAAGTTATGAGGTAAAAGCAGCAAGAAAGGTGACAAAGGTCAGTTTCAGTTTGTACAGGGGTAGAGAAGCTTGAATCTTCAACTGGACTGGGTTGCTTGACGCACGGACGTTTTGCTTCAAATCGCAGAAGCTTCCTCAGCTAAAATTCTTGCTCTGGTAGTCTGACTTCTGTCTTGACTCTTGTAGAGAAGAATAATCAAGAAGTCACAGAAGCTGGAGTTTTAAACCTAACCACACCCCTCCTACCGAGAGGCAGACTGCTATAGGCTAGTGACTAAACAATAGCTCTAATTAGCAACTATTGTGCTCTAGTTAGCACCCTCCTAATGACAGGGCAGCTGTCCCTCCTAATAATGGGACGGACCCTCTCCTGATGGCTTCCTTGACGACTCTCCTGATGACGTGAATGACTCATTACCATGAACAAAAGACTGAAACTCCTTTGACCTGAGTACCCCATTGTAAACAGGGGGTCAAGCGTGTCTCAGACCCCCTCCCCGGTTAAGGCTGGGTTTCAAACGTTTCACAAAGAATGCCTCCTTGACCCCTCTCTCAAACCATTTCTTCTCTCTGGCTAAGATTTTAACTTCCTTGTCCTCAAACGTGTGGTTAGTGTCTTTAAGGTGGAGATGAACTGCAGACTGAGGTCCACTGGCACCCTGTCTGTGGTGCTGGTATAGCCTTTTGTGTAAAGGTTTCTTAGTCTCACCTATGTAGTGTTCGTTACAGTTTTCCTGACATCTGATAGAATACACTACATTGCTCTGTTTGTAACTAGGGATCCTGTCCTTAGGGGGAACTAATTTCTGTCTCAAGGTGTTAACCGGTTTAAAGTAAACTGGGATTTTGTGCTGTCTGAAGATCCTCTGTAGTTTTCCCCTACTCCTGCTAAATAAGGGAGAGACACTCCTCTTCTTCTTGCCTCCATCTCCTGTCTATCTGGTCTCTTTGTTCTCTGGGACTTCTGCACTTTGTCCAGGGACCATCGTGGGTACCCACATACTGTGAGGGCTTTCCGGACAAGTTGTTGTTCTTTAGCCCTTCCCTCTGCAGTTGTGGGCACCTGTAGGGCTCTGTGTTGAAGAGTCCTGATCACCCCGAGCTTGTGTTCAAGGGGGTGGTTTGAGCCAAAGAGCAGATATTTGTAAGTGTGAGTTGGTTTTCTGTAAACCCCTGTCTGGAGCTGCCTGTTCGCTCTAATTGTAACATCACAGTCCAAGAAGGCTAAATGGTTGTTTCTGGCATCCTCACGTACAGGGGTCTTTGTACAGGGGGTCAAAAGTTAAAGTTGCTCCATTAATTTTGCTCCAGCTGTATTTGTGCTGAATTTGATGCTTGTATCACTATTTGAAGGATTGTTTCAGTTATCTGCTGCACTAATAAGCCAACAGAGCATGAACCAGCTGCTGCCTGTTAGTTTAAACGTGTATATAAGACAACCGGAATTAAAGGAGAAATGCTGCTTTTAACAACCTGGACCTCATTTCTGACATAAAATACAGTCGTTTACTCACCAATATAAGTTTGGTGTGATTAGAAGTCCATAGTTCAAATGATGTGTTCAGTTCAAATCTGAAGTAAACATTTTTCTTCTTCTGCTAAGCTGGATTAGAACTTTTTGTGGTACACAGCACCAACTACTGGACAGGAGGAACCTAGCAGTCAATGTGACTCACTGATTTGAAAATGCAGCTCTTTCAACCAGACGTGTGGTGCTGTGACATGTCAATCATCTGTGTCCAATCAGATTTCAGGGGAGTCCAGTGAAACCCCGGCCTCCTCTCTAGCTCCACCTATGCTAGGAAGTGTTTGACATTTGAACATTTCCTGTTTCACTGTGACTGGTAAATTGGCACTTCCTCTTTGAGTGTGAACTTGCCACTGAGTTCCTGTGAGATTCCATGGGATCTCGTCTGTCAATGCAGGAAGTGTTTGACATTTGAACATTTCCTGTTTTACTGGATTTGAAAATTGGCACTTCCTGTTTAGGATGCCCTGTACCATGAGTGAGCTTTGCGCCTTTGTGCAATGGTTCGCTCATATTATTGAAGTGAAATTGTATCTTTAGGTTGTTCTGTCTGAGGTATATCTTTGATGCAGAATGAATTATGGTTGTTCTGTGATGTGTACTGTGCTGGTCACATGTACCTACTTCAAGTCAATATTCTGCAGGATTCAGCACTGTCTAATATTTTCTGTGGCACAGGCAGTAAATTTAAGTCAACAAAACAGTCATCACTGACGTGCTGATTATGCCAAATGGTCTTATATCTTATGTTATCATGGACACACTGCAGTGCTACAACCATCTACAAGTGGCAACGTTTTGTCAGGTAGAAGAGTGGAAGTGGATGGAGAGGTGGTGGTAAAATTGCAGACGATGAGAGACGGTGCGCAGAAAGACGTAGTGTTAAAAACCAGGCTGCTGATATGAACAGGAAGACCATCGATAGGAAGTATTTAAGTTCTAACTGAATGTAAAACAATTTTAGATTCAAGCTGCTTATTAAATACAAAACATGAAATTCAGCTCATTTCTTTTATAGGAAATAATAGGCATAGATGTTATATTTTCCGGGCTGACATGTCCCATGTTGGTGGGCACAGTGGGCCTCATGTATCAATGTTGCGCACTTGTGGCGTAAATTTACGGTGTAAATTTGAAGTACACCAAAGTCACCGTGACATGTATCAAGCAGTGCGCACCTGCCCATTTCCGGCGTACACCTGACGTGATCTTGATAAATGCGACGGGTGAAAACAATCGTAATTATAATAAACACGCCCATAAATATTCAGACTCCGCTTCAGACACACGCTCATTTTACGACATGGAAGCCAGGAAGACGGCAAAGAAAAAGAACTCCACCAATCACGACGCGTGCCAATAGAGCGTCAAAAGCAGCCGTCGTATCAATTGTTTTGTAGTATATAATCAATAAAGTGTTACAGTGGTCCCTCGTTTATTGTGGGAGTTACGTTCTAAAAATAGTCTGCAAAACGTGAAGTCCGCGACGTAGTCAGCGTTATTTTTTATAATTATTATAGATGTTTTAAAGCTGTAAAAACCCGTAAAACCACTTTATACACTTTTCTCAATCAGGCATGAACATTTTCTCACTTTTCTCTCGTGTGTAAACACTCTCAAAGTTCAAACCTTAGTAGAAAAATAAGACCAAACTGTTTTCAGGCCCAAACATTTGTTTGAGAAATAAAAATAGAACGTTTTCCTATAAATAATTATGATGGCATTTAGAACTAACGAATTTAATTTTAACGATCAATCTACGAGGTTGGACACATAAGAAATTATTAATAGTGACTGACCAGTATTTCACAGATCGGGCCTCTGCGTCCTGACGCTGCACCTTTTTCCACTCACACCTGGCTGCAGGTGTCTGTGTCTGTGTGACAAACACAGTTATGAGTAGTTGTTGGCGCTCTTTTCTCTTCTGGGTGACAAGATTCTTATAAACAGACACGCAGAACACAATGCACTGTAAAAAAAAAAAAGCATGCAAAATTGGACTAAAGAAATCCCTGAAACTGCGAGGCCGCGAAAGGTGCGGCGTTATAGCGAGGGACCACTGTATTCTCTTTTCACATGTCAATAATTCTTGACATGTGGATATTTGCTTGCTCAATTAATAAGACACGTCTAATTTTTCAGATTTCTTTATTTTTAAAATGTATTTCTTTATTTATTTTATTGTAACAAACGAATGGGGATGACAAAGCCTGATTGCAGCACGGGCGAAGGGAATGACAACACTACAGTTGTAATGATCAATTTCATAGTCTAAAACGATCACACCACATGAAGTTAAGCTCAGTGCTGCTCTGGCTCCAGGCTCGAAGTCTGGAGAAAAAGGCGGGCAGCGCTTTCTTTGCAGTCAGCACTGTGGCCACGGATCGTGCAAAAGCGGGATTTGTATTGATTATTATGTAGTATAATCAGGAAAGTGTTATTTATGTAACATATGCATTGATTTGTATAATGTCACTGTTTATCATGTTGATCATTTTCATTTTTATGTGGATTCCAGTGCTGGTTCATTTTGGTGTATAATTTACGCCACCTCTCGACCTGGTGTATATTTTCAGCGCAGCGTACGCCAACGACCACATTGATAAATGCCAAGTGGCGCAGCCACTTTGGCGTACACCCCATATACGCTCAAATATCGCCGTACACAACGTTGATACATGAGGCCCAATGTGATATCTTTTCAAGGGGCCCCAAATCCTTGTAGGCCAGGGGCTCTATGTACAAAAGAGACACACAAAAACATGGTGTCCGTCCATCTCCACGCTAACGTTCAGATGTATCAAAAGTGAAATGACTGTGGAAATGTGTGGTGCGTCACACACAAATCCTGGCTGGCGTATGCACATTTCTGCTGACACCGTTAATAATGTGAAAACATGAAGTCATCAGAGTGATGTGCACATCAGAGACACACTGATGAACAGTTAACACACACGTGTTTGGAGTTATATGGATGGATATAAAAACAAGTGCAAAGTGATGCGTAAAATGGCGCTAACAGTGGCAGTGTTAGCGTTGTTAGAGGACCTTGTAAATGGTGCGATCCGATGTGAGCATGTATTCAGTGTTTGTCAATAAACGTGTGTGTAAAGTTGTGATGTCACAGACTGTCAGCCTTGGTGTGGACTTCTTTTAACTTCAATGTGTGCTGCTGTGAGCCCACAGCGTTTATGGCCTCTCTCACACACACACACACACACACACACACACACACACACACACACACACACACACACACACACACACACACACACACACACACACACACAAACTTATTTCTGTTTCACATTTATTCCGTACGACAGGGGACCAAATAAACTATCCCTGCGTGTCTCTTGTCCATTTGCAGTCATCTGTAGCTCACACTTGGTCTAATTTCTTTTCTGTGTTCATGTGGAATGATGGGACAGATCCCATGTCCCAGCGCATATTGACGTGAATTTGCAGATTTAAACAGGGGTGTGGAAAGGGAGGCGTTTGGTACGTCCATGTGTGCGCTAAATTCCACATTCAGTGGGATGTAATGGGCAGCACGGTGACTTAGTGGTTAGCACTGTTGCCTCACAGCAAGAAGGTCATGGGATCGATTCCCACCTGTGGCCTTTCTGTGTGGAGTTTGCGTGTTCTCCCCGTGTTTGTGTGGGTTTCCTCCAGGTGCTTCGGTTTCCTCCCACATTTGAAGACATGCAGGTTAGGTGGACTGGAAACTTCATAACTGTCCAGGTCTCCCTTGCAAAAGAGGTCTCGATCTCAGTGGCACTAACCTTGTTAAATAAGGATTTAAGGATGGATTTTTTTTTTGTGCTTACACCAGTTTCTGGGTTTTGGCATACGCCATGTTTTAGTAGGAAATCCACACATGTCTTTGTACATGAGGCCCTTGATCCTTGACTTTGACTGGAGCTTTGAATTTTATTAGATGCTTGAAATAATTCAAGACCTTTTAAGTGCTGCTGTAGAATAAACAGGCCCAGTTCGGTGGACGTCATCGTCCAACACTCAGTCGACCAGTGGTTTAATTTGTGCACCAGACAAAAAAGTAAAGGAGGGAAAAAAAACACTGTCAGCCATTATGACTGAAGTCACGTATGAACTAGTTGTCATGCCTGAATGTTCTTGTCTTTGCATAAGCTTGATAGCCTGGAAGCTCACTGTACCTGGTGTGGTTCTGTTTTCACATTCGTCAGTGAGTATTCTGTGGGTGTGGAACCTCTCTTCTCCCGCAATTAGTAAAAATGATGTCAAAAGGAGAAGTGACAACTTCCCAAACGCTGAGATTAACTCTTTACTTTAGGAAATGTGAGCTGAAAGAGATATGTTGCTGTTGAAATGAACCCTCTGAGCCTCCCTCATTTTTCTATTCATGGATCAGCAACAGAATATCACAGACTTCAGTCAGTTGTGCAGCGTCTCCTCCACTGAAAAAATACCCAACATTTGAAATTTTTAGATGGTGAAAAGCCATTTTTGATATGGTTAATATCAAAAATTTGCCTTGTTTCCCCAGAACATGGCACCACTTTCAGTCTGGATTTCTCAGACGTCTGAGTACTGCTTCATCAAACCAGGCCCTGACCTTTGAACCAGACTGGATGTTTAAGTTAGACGGGATCTTTGGGACCTGTTTCTGTAAAACACAGACACTCTGTGGAGTCTCCACATGAAAACTCATCTCTCCCCAAACTTGACACCCTGTGTGTCGGTCCACTGCTTCTGCTTACTGTTGGAACAAAGAGGAGACTGAAGTCACGTCCCTCCTTGTCCCTCGCTGGCTGTGGACATGCTGTCTCCTGTCTGTTTATCTTCTCATCAGAACCCTTTATTGGTAAATAAGGGCGGCCCGCCTGGCCTCCGCTCACTCCTTCAGCTTTTACGCTCTGTGTGTGCATGTGTGTGTGCATGTGTGTGTGTGTGTGTGTGTGTGTGTGTGTGTGTGTGTGTGTGTGTGTGTGTAACTGTAGCGGCCGGTGTTTAGGCTATTAGAGCCGTATATTTACAATCTGGAGTTTCCTATTGATTATGTCTGCCCTCTCTCTCTGTTTACAGCGAGGAAATAAATAACACATGTGGCCGTCTCGCTCTGGCGTCTTCTTGCTCCTCTACTTCTCTCTCCACTCCTCCGTTTTTATCTCTACCTCCTTTGCTCCTCCCTTTGTTGCATTTCTCACAGTTCCTACTGTCACTGTGACTTAGAGTTCAAGTGAACATTTTAACAGCCTGAGACCCAAAAAGAAATGAGGCACAGATCAAGAAGAGTCAAAGGCTAAAACACAGAGACATACATGTGTGTGTGTGCACAGGCCGTGCACGCACACATACACTCACAGTACCAACACAGTGCAACAAAACCCAACTAGACCACAACTAAACTAGACCCGGGAGTGCTCCTCCAGGCCGCTGGTGGCGTTCAGAATCATCCAGAAACTGAGGACCTTGATCCAAAATGATGCTTGATGATGTAGGCCACAGCCCAGTCCACGATCCGGCTCGGGGAAACACCAGGAGGACACAGAGGACCAGACCAGACAGCCAACCTGAAAGGTGCAGTGAATCTGATAGAAAATGGGCTGCAGTTATATAGCTCTACACACACACACACACACACACACACACACACACACACACACACACACACACACACACACACACACACACACACACACACACACACACACACACACACACACACACAATGAAGAATGAAGAGGACATACATAACACCCAGACATAAGAGAGAACACCACAGTGGCCACACGGGAGACAACGGGAGGATACACACAAAACGGGACACGGGCAAATCCAAAATACCTACAGACACAACCAACAAACACACCCACAACAAATCCTGTCTGAAGTGTAATTTTTTTCACAATGTGAATGTGTGATACAAGATGATTTTAATGTGGATATACTCATGCAGAAAGTTGTAAGGAGAATAACTTGAAGTTTTCACTAAAACATTTTTTATCTATTTTAAATCTTACTCAGTTAACTGACTCACCCACTAGAATCTGGCTGTTGGGGGTGCGTTCCAGCGCCGTCCGGCTGCTCCCATGTTGGTCCGTCGTGCTGCCCTGGTGGCTCTGGTGGCTGCCCTTCCTGGCCCCTGTGCCCTTCTGCTTCCCTTTTTTGCCTGGTTCCTCCTGGGGCCCTGCGTCCTGGGCCCTTTTCCGTTGTCGCTTGCGGTCGGCCGTATGGCTTCCGACGCGCCGGAGTGGTCCATGTCTTATGGTAGGGTTCTGTACTTTTATCTTGACCCAACACACCAGCCACAGTAGTGATCAGATATTTAGCTGCGATCTGGGTCTCTGTGTGTGGATGGTTGTGTGTTTGTGGCCGTCACCACAATTCAGTTTTGGGTGCTCTTAAGGGGATTAACACTCTGGTGTCCTAGATTAGGGTATGGATGCTCACTAACTAGAGAACAGACTGTCGCTGTCACTGTTTGTTCATGTCTGGTTGTTTGTCCTGGTATGTTGTATGGTCGGGGCCCCGTCTCCTCGGTGTCTCACTTCACAGTTATTGTCTTCACCACTTGTCTCTCATTCTTGCCTGTCTTCATGTTGTTTTGGTGGTCAGTCCCTCCTGATAGAAGTTGTCAGTCGGCTTTGAGTAGGATCTTGTAGGGTGATCAGGAAGGGCGGATGGGGTTCACACACGCACACCACGTTCAGTCACACACTACATACCTTCTGTCCTGCAAGAATAAATTGCATATATGTGTATTAATGTTTATAAATGGTTCTGCCAGTGTGTCATTTACCATCATTATATATGCAGACGGGGGAAAAAAACAAAAAACAAATCCACTGTGCTGTCTGGAGGCTGTTAGCAGGGAGAAAGAAATAAATGCTGGACTCATTTCTGACATGATTTTTTTTTTTCGCTGCACTGAGGATGTACACAGTCTTTTTTTGGTAGTACCTGCACACACAAGTCCCGACCAGGTTGCATGTGTGCGCACACACAGGGGACAGTGACTCTCCCAAGACATAATTTGATTGAGCTAACTGACGCTGCTAATTCTTGTTCGCCTCGTTGAATGGTTTGTTCCAGCTTTCACCTCATGAGATCTTTGTACCACTGAACTCATAAACATTCATTATTTGTATAATATATTCTACATGTAAATGTAAAAGGTTCAGGTAAATCGACATTACGATATTAAAGTTATATTACTGAAGAACTATAACAAAACTTGGTTTGAACAGGTATCTGAGCTGGACTGGAAGGAGGTGAAAGATTCTGACGAGGTGGAACAGACAGGGTCCATGTTCAAATCTAACCTCCTTTCTGTTTGTTGTGATTTGGCGCTATACAAGAAAAAAGTTGATTGATTGATTGATTGATTTGGACGCGGCCACATCAGATTACACTGTCGGCTTCTGATAAACCAATTTCACTTTAAGTGCTGCATGGGCTGCTGGGTAAATTCAAGGATCACAAACACATAAGAACACATGAAAAAATGAATGAATAAAACAATAAAACCCCAAACAACATCATCATCTTTCAAAAGCAGTAAAACACAGTATTAGAAGCCACAGTTTATCTCGGTATTAGATACACCGTCATTTCTGAACTAAAAGCTGCTGCTTTTTTCACATGCTTTGAACCTCGTGGCTTAAACAACCGAAATACGTCCATTAATGCATTGATCGGCAGAATAAAAGACACGTAGTAAATATAAATTCTTACCTGTTAGTTTCAGTGGGATTCATCTGAATAAATAATCCACATAAAGTGTCCTTTTTTAAAATCCAAAACAGTGTCTAAACATGAAGAAAAGTCCCTCTGTACACACAGCTGCGCGTGAGAGCTCCTCTCCCCCAGTCTTGGTGATTAAATTACAGCCACAAAGAAATAAAATAATGTTAAAAATTAGCCCGTTTTGTTTATGTGTCGAGTGGACTCACTCACCATAACGTCCAAAGTAAACCTGAACCACACTACCCACAATGCTCTCTGTGTTGACCGGCCAATCATGTTTTGCGCTTAATTTTTCAATTTATTTTCATTTATATAGCGCAAAATCACAACAGAGTTGCCTCAAGGCGCTTCACACACAAGTAAGGTCTAACCTTACTAACCCTCAGAGCAACAGTGGAAGAAACCTCAAGCAGACCAGACTCAAAGGGGTGACCCTCTGCTTGGGCCATGATACAAAACATAAATTACAGAACGATTCACAGAACAATTCACGGACGAATATTCAAGAAATGCTGTTGGCGCACAGGACAGGAGGATCGCCAACACAAACACAACTCCCATCTCTGGATGGAGCTGCACCTTAAACAGAGAAAAAAACAGAATCAGGCATCAGAAAGACAAGAAATACTGTATAATTTGCCAGCATTAAACAACAAGAAAAACAGAAGAAATACTAAGGTGATCACCGGCCACTAGCCCTAAGCTTCATTAAAAGACCCAGAATTTAGGTAACGTTGAGGCCGCGGCACACTCCAATTACTAATAAATGAATTAAAAGAGTAAAAAGTGTAAAACAAAACTGTACCAGTATGCTAGCCATATGAGAGGGAAAATAAGTGTGTCTTAAGTCTGGACTTGAAAGTCTCCACAGAATCTGACTGTTTTATTGATGCAGGGAGATCATTCCACAGAACAGGGGCATGATTAATGAAAGCTCTGTGACCCACAGACTTCTTATTCACCTTAGGGAAACAAAGTAGTCCTGCACCCTGAGAACGTAAAGCCCGGGCCGGTACGTAAGGTTTAATTAGGTCAGCTAGGTAGGAGGGTGCCAGTCCATGAATAATTTTATAGGTTAGGAGCAGAACCTTAAAATCTGATCTCACTGGGACAGGAAGCCAGTGAAGAGACGCCAAAATGGGTGTAATGTGGTCGAACTTTCTGCTTTGTGTCAAAAGTCTGGCTGCAGCATTTTGAACCAATTGGAGACCTCTAATGCTGGACTGCGATAAACCAGAAAATAGAACATTGCAGTAGTCCAATCTAGAAGAGATGAACGCATGGATCAGGGTCTCAGCATCAGCCATAGACAGGATGGAATGAATCTTCGCTATATTTCGCAGGTGGAACAAAGCAGTCCTAGTAATATTTCTAATGTGGAGGTCAAAGGACAATGTAGGATCAAAAATTACCCCAAGGTTCCTCACTTTGTCAGTGTGATGTATGACACACGAGCCGAGGCTGAGCGTTAACTGGTCAAATTGATGCCGATGTCTCATTGGACCAAGAACCATCATTTCAGTCTTATCAGAGTTTAAAAGTAGGAAGTTTCTAGACATCCAACTTCTCACTGCTGCAAGGCAATCTTCTAAGGATTTTATGTGAACGAGATTACCAGCAGTTATTGGTATGTATAACTGAGTATCATCTGCATAGCAATGAAAGGTAATCCCAAAATGCCGCAATATGTGCCCAAGGGGTGCTATATAAAGGGAGAAAAGCAGGGGGCCTAAGACAGACCCCTGTGGAACCCCAAATTTCATGTCACTAAGGTTAGAGGTAGTGTTACTGTATAAAACACAGTGAGAACGACTGGTCAAGTATGATGTCAGCCATGCAAGGGCACTCCCAGTAATCCCAAAATGATTTTCCAGCCTATCAAGTAGAATATGATGATCCACTGTATCAAATGCAGTACTGAGATCTAACAGCAACAGAACCGTAGCGGTGTCTGAATCCATTGTAAGCAGAAGATCATTCACCACTTTAGTGAGAGCCGTCTCTGTGGAATGATATTTTCTAAAAGCAGACTGCAGTGGCTCAAAGAGATTATTCTCAGTAAGATAGTCCACGAGCTGCCATGAAACCACTTTTTCCAGAATTTTAGAGCAAAATGATAGATTTGATATTGGCCGATAGTTTTTCAATACACTAGGGTCAAGATTAAGTTTTTTAAGTAATGGTTTAATCACTGCAGATTTGAAACATTTAGGAACAGATCCAGAAGTTAAAGAAAGATTAATAATTTCCAGCACAGTCGGCCCAAGAGTGGACCACAGGTCCTTAAACAGTTTTGTTGGTATAGGATCAAATAAACAGGTTGTGCTTTTTGTTGACGTTACAAGTTTTGTCAGCATGTCTAGTGAGATACTATTAAATTCTGTAAATCTAGGTAATACCTCAGTAGTGGCGCCCACCTCAATAGCAGGGTGTAGTGGCTGGATTAAGGCATGCTGGGATATGTTTAACCTAATGTCTTCTATTTTCTTCTCAAAGTAATCCAGGAAATCTTGTGCTGTAAAAGGAGAGCGAACTTCAGGTGGTTGTCCATGAATAAGTGTTGCCACCGTGTCGAACAAGAACTTTGAGTTATGCTTGTTTTTGTTGATGTTGATGTTGTTGATGACATCATCAGCAAGCAACAGGCAGCCAATTTGCCACAAACACACAACAAATGGACTAAAATGTTTAATTTTAGGGTTTACAAATGTTTTTGACCGTTAAACTTTTCTCACTTTACCAGCAAAAAAATGTTATCATACTGAACGTTGCCGGAACTAAATTTATCGGAAGGTAATTGCTCCGATGATGGTTTTAAAACTTATCTGAAAAGCTAATCTGCTAGCAAAAACATTAGCTTTGATAATTATCCGCTATCAGATTAATTGAACTGTGGCCACCGCTGGTTACAGACACACTGACCCACTCATTGTGTGCCCACCACAGTGACTGAATATGGAATTACTATCTATCTATCTATCTATCTATCTATCTATCTATCTATCTATCTATCTATCTATCTATCTATCTATCTATCTATCTATCTATCTATCTATCTATCTATCTATCTATCTATCTATCTATCTATCTATCTATCTATCTATCTATCTATCTATCTATCTATCTATCTATCTATCTATCTATCTTCAAAATCAGGTTCAGTGTAAAAAGAAACAGGCACAATCTTGATGACTTCAGAAACTACTCTGAAAAACTGGCAAATACTCAAAAACCTTGAGACGTCAATGCAGTGTTGCACTAAATCTGGAAATATTGGTCTGAATATTGAAGGAACTATTATATTTGATGAATCTAAAGTAGCCGAGCAGTTCAATACATTTTTTACTACCATCGCATCTACACTAGTCAACAAGCTTCCACCTGCAGCTGGCAAATATGGGATGACTCATACACTCAACAAAAATATAAACGCAACACTTTTGGTTTTGCTCCCATTTTGTATGAGATGAACTCAAAGATCTAAAACTTTTTCCACATACACAATATCACCATTTCCCTCAAATATTGTTCACAAACCAGTCTAAATCTGTGATAGTGAGCACTTCTCCTTTGCTGAGATAATCCATCCCACCTCATAGGTGTGCCATATCAAGATACTGATTAGACACCATGATTAGTGCACAGGTGTGCCTTAGACTGCCCACAATAAAAGGCCACTCTGAAAGGTGCAGTTTTATCACACAGCACAATGCCACAGATGTCGCAAGATTTGAGGGAGCGTGCAATTGGCATGCTGACAGCAGGAATGTCAACCAGAGCTGTTGCTCGTGTATTGAATGTTTATTTCTCTACCATAAGCCGTCTCCAAAGGCGTTTCAGAGAATTTGGCAGTACATCCAACCAGCCTCACAACCGCAGACCACATGTAACCACACCAGCCCAGGACCTCCACATCCAGCATGTTCACCTCCAAGATCGTCTGAGACCAGCCACTCGGACAGCTGCTGAAACAATCGGTTTGCATAACCAAAGAATTTCTGCACAAACTGTCAGAAACCATCTCAGGGAAGCTCATCTGCATGCTCGTCGTCCTCATCAGGGTCTTGACCTGACTCCAGTTTGTCATCGTAACCGACTTGAGTGGGCAAATGCTCACATTCGCTGGCGTTTGGCACGTTGGAGAGGTGTTCTCTTCACGGATGAATCCCGGTTCACTGTTCAGGGCAGATGGCAGACAGTGTACCGTGACGAGATCCTGAGGCCCATTGTTGTGCCATACATCCAAGAACATCACCTCATGTTGCAGCAGGATAATGCACGGCCCCATGTTGCAAGGATCTGTACACAATTCTTGGAAGCTGAAAATGTCCCAGTTCTTGCATGGCCGGCATACTCACCGGACATGTCACCCATTGAGCATGTTTGGGATGCTCTGGACCGGCGTATACGACAGCGTGTACCAGTTCCTGCCAATATCCAGCAACTTCGCACAGCCATTGAAGAGGAGTGGACCAACATTCCACAGGCCACAACTGACAACCTGATCAACTCTATGTGAAGGAGATGTGTTGCACTGCATGAGGCAAATGGTGGTCACACCAGATACTGACTGGTATCCCCCCCCCAGTAAAACAAAACTGCACCTTTCAGAGTGGCCTTTTATTGTGGGCAGTCTAAGGCACACCTGTGCACTAATCATGGTGTCTAATCAGCATCTTGATATGGCACACCTGTGAGGTGGGATGGATTATCTCAGCAAAGGAGAAGTGCTCACTATCACAGATTTAGACTGGTTTGTGAACAATATTTGAGGGAAATGGTGATATTATGTATGTGGAAAAAGTTTTAGATCTTTGAGTTCATCTCATACAAAATGGGAGCAAAACCAAAAGTGTTGCGTTTATATTTTTGTTGAGTGTATTAAGCAACATTATAGGCCATTTAATGTTCCTACTGATGGTTTTAAACTCATGGAGGATGTGGTATTTAAGGTCATCTCTGATCTAAATCAGAGCAAGGTGACTGGTTTGGACCAATTGTCACCCAGATTTGTAAAAGATGGTGTGAAGCTCATTGTGTCTCCTATTACACATATCTCGAACTTTTCCTTTTCATTGAGTATTATTCTGGATGAGCTAATAATGGCTCGGGTGATGCCTGTTTATAAAAAAAATGATCATTTAGATGCAGGTAACTACCATCCTCTTTCAATTTTGAGCATAATAACAAAAATATTTCAGAGTTGTTTGCATCTAACTTGATGAATCTCTCACAGTTCATAGGCAGTTACATGAATATCAATCAGGCTTCAGAAACGCTTATTCAACTGAAGTGTGTTGAGCCAATCTCACTGATTATATCAAAATGGAGAAAAATAATGGCCATTATACAGTAATGGTTCTCTTTGACATACAGATACCGTAGACCACTGGATCCTCTCACAGAAACCTGAGGCTTTAGGATGTAATGAATCAGCCATAAACTGGTTTTTGTCCTATTTAACAAAGCAAAAGCAGTCAATTGAGACTGGTGGCACCATTTTAGCTCCTTTATATATTGAATGTGGAGTACCACAAGGGTCAATTCTTGGACCATTGCGTTTGCTTATATATATCAATGACATTCCATCTGCTGTGTACTGCAAAAGGCTGTTATATGTGGATGGCACAGCCCTTATAGTATCAGGTGCTAATACAGAGGAACTAGGGCAACCTCTTTCCTCTGAGCTTGGGTGAGTCAGTCAGCAAATGGCTGATCCACAAGAAGCTTTCCCTTCATGTCGACAAATCTGTAACAACTAGTTTTGCTTCAAAGCATAATTTATACTGATACTTTGAAATGCCAACCAAAGGTTAAATAGCTATCTGCCACTCTTGACCAATCTCTATCTAGAGAGGACATGGCTATAGATGTTACTGCCACGGCAAATGCTACATTAAAATTCCCCTACAGGAAAGCATGAAATGTCGATAATAGAACCAAGAGGATATATATATATATATATATATATATACACAAACATAAATATACACCTACACATACCTACTTACATACAAAATACTATATATTTACAAGCCGAAGCAAAAAACAAAAACACCCTAACCCTCATTACCCTTCCTCCTCCCTATACCTAGAAAAAAACATATTTTTGTACCGCTGTTTGAACTGGTTCATGCTTGGACATTGCTTGAGCCCCACTCCCAATCTGTTCCACATCCTCACCCCACAGACAGAAATACAGAAACCTTTTAATGTTGTTCGTGCCCACTGATGCTTTAAATTAAATTTCCCCCTCAGACTGTAATCCCCTGATCTGTTAAAAAACATATTTTTAATATTTGCTGGAAGTAAATTGTTTATTGCTTTATACACAATTTGTACTGTTTGAAAATGAACCAAGTCTGTGAATTTTAAGAATTTGGATTGTAAAAATAGTGGATTTGTATGATCTCTATAGCCAGTATTATGAATAATTCTTATAGCTCTTTTCTGCATTACTGATAGTGATTGTGTTGTACCTTTATAAGTATTACCCCATACCTCTGCACAGTACTGTAAATATGGTAAAACCAGTGAGCAGTAAAGAATGCGGAGTGAGTTGTGGTCCAGAATATGTTTCGCTTTGTTTAGAACTGAAATGCTTCTTGACAGTTTACTTTGTATATGTTTTATATGAGTCTTCCAGTTTATCTTATCATCTATTATCACCCCCAGAAACTTATTTTCATGTACCCTTTCAATATCTACCCCCTCGACTTGTAACTGAACCTGTATGTCTGTATTACAATAGCCAAATAACATGTATTTTGTTTTACTTAAGTTTAATGATAATTTGTTTCTGTCAAACCATATTTTCTGTTTTCCCATTTCTATACTGATCCTCCTCAGTAACTCCTGCAAATCCCCCCCTGAACAAAAAATGCTTGTGTCATCTGCAAATAATACTAATTTTAATATTTTGGAAACATTGACAATATCATTTATATAAATTAGAAACAGTTTTGGATCCAATACTGACCCCTGTGGGACGCCACAAGCATTGTCCAAGCATAATGATGTATATTCCCCCAACTTCACAAACTGTTTTCTGTTACTTAAGTAGCTTCTCACCCAGTGCAACACCAACCCCCTAATCCCATACTGTTCAAGTTTATTGATTAATATGTCATGATTGATTGTATCAAAAGCCTTTTTAAGGTCTATAAATATTCCAACTGAATGTAATTTGTGGTCTATGGCGTTTGTAATCTCCTCAACTGATTCTATTAATGCAAGTGATGTTGAACTATGTGCTCTGAATCCATATTGACTATCAGTAAGTAATTTATATTTATTTATGAATTTGTCTAATCTATTATTGAATAACTTTTCTAATAATTTGGAAAATTATGGAAGCAAAGAAACAGGTCTATAATTTGTGAAGTGGTGTCTATCCCCAGTCTTATACAGCGGCACAACCTTAGCTATTTTCATTTGATTGGGAAATTTACCGGTTTGAAATGATAAGTTACAGATGTATGTTAATGGTTCTACAATCCATTCAATGACCTGTTTTACCACCACCATATCAATTTCATTTAAATCGGTAGATGTTTTATATTTACAATTATTCACGTCTATAATTTCATTTCCATCCACTGCTGTGAGGAACATTGAACAGGGATTTCTTTCTATGAGATTATTATCCCAATCCTCAGGTTGGGAATCGGGAATTTTTTCTGCCAAGCTTGGTCCAATATTTACAAAAAAATTATTAAAACCGTTGACTACCTCATCCTTATTTTCCTTCTTGACATTATTATCAATGAAATACTGAGGGTAACTCTGTTTTTTATTACCATTTTTGATAATGCTATTTAATATATCCCATATTCCTTTAATATTGTTTTTGTTATTATATAATATGTTACTATAATATTCCTTCCTACATACCCGTATAATATTAGTTAATCTATTTTTGTATTTCTTATATCTATTTTCTGCCTCTTTAGTCTTTAGTTTTATGAATTCTCTATACAGTGTATTTTTCTTATTACATGCATTTCGTAACCCTTTCGTCATCCATGGTCGAGCTTGGATTTTTTGTTTTCTGTAGTCTTGTTTAATTGGACAATTTTTATCATATAATGATGTAAATATTTGTAAAAAAGTTTCATATGCACTATCAACATCACTTTCACTGTATACCTTTTCCCAGTTTTGCTCCTGTAAATCCTTCTTTAGTGTGTTCATGTTTTCCTCTGTCCGCACTCGCCTGTATTTTATTTTCTCCTCTGGCTGATTCCGCCGATGGTTTCTATTATAAACGATGAAAACTGGTAGATGATCACTAATGTCATTGATTAATAATCCACTCACAGTGTTATTCTCAATATCATTGCTGAATATATTATCAATTAAGGTGGCACTATGGGATGTAATTCTGCTTGGCCTGGTGATTTTTGGATATAAACTCATACTGTACATTATACTGATAAATTCATCTGTTATTTTATGCTTATTTGGATTGAGCAGATCAATATTTAAGTCACCACAAATGAACAGTTTTTTGATTAGTTTTTGAGAACATTTTTCCCATACAGTCAGTGAATGTTTCAATACTAGATCCTGGTGCTCTATATATACAGCTGACTAATACATTTTTGCTTTTTTCTTCACATATTTCAATAGTTATACATTCTAATAAGTTATCGATCACAGTTGTCATATTGTCTACTATTTTATAATCCATGTTCTTATCCACATACACAGCCACTCCTCCTCCACTCTTATTTTTTCTGTTTACACAATTAAATTCATATCCATCCAGTTCAAAATCCATTCCTTTATCTTCATTGATCCATGTTTCTGATATAGCAATTATGTTAAATATTTTTTTAAATTGACTTAAATATTCTTTAATGTTGTTAAAGTTTGCATACAGACTTCTGCTGTTGAAATGGATTATTGATAATTTGTTATCCGTTTTAATGATCCGATTAAACTGTTCATCTGTATAATAGCAACAACTGTCATTAATATTTGAGAAGAAATTATTGTCCGGGTCTATATCGTGCTCCAAGTCCAGTACATTGTGGTCTGTGTATTTAAATGTTCTCAGTTCTACTTTTCCATGATCAGCAATCCTTTGAGTTATATCCTTCTTGTCTCCAGATGTAGATGATGTAGTAGATGAATAGGTTCCTCTGGTCTGTGTCATGGTGTTGTGATGTGTTTGTGTCCTCATACCTTAATTGGTCGTATTTGTCCAGTTCCTCGATGTTTCTGATTACCATAACCTTCACTTGTTCTGGTGTTACATTCAATTTGATAAATGTTTTGCAGTTGGATGTCCATGTCTGTTGAATTTTTCCCTGCTTTTTTAAGAGACGAGCTTTCCTGGCGATGTCTGCGTTTCTTTTGGTCAGATGTTCATTGATGAATACGTTTGTTCCTTTGAGTTTCCGTCCCTGTTTTAACAATGCCATTTTATGTTTTCTGTTGACAAACCTCATTATAACTGCTCGCTTGTCTCCATCCTCTCTCCTGGGCAGGGGGTGGCACGCTTCAATGTTATTACAGTCCATTTGAATACCTTTAGATTGCAGGAAGTCAGCCACCTGTTGTTCCACTGAGCTGGCCTCCTGCTCACTGGCCTCCCCTCTGCTGTCTTCTGACACCGCCCGTGCGTAGGATCAAGGTTTAATATGAATTCCTGTAATAATAACGTCGTTCATCCTTGTGTACTGTTCCAACTCCGCAACACGGTTCTCCAGGTGCACCAGACGCCGGTCTTTCTTGGCATTCTGGATCCGGAGAGCCTTCACTTCTTTCGACCAGCTCCATAATGGATTTCTGCTGCATTTTAACAACAGAGATTTCCTCAGACAAAAAGTCCAGGGACTTCTTGATATCATCTCCCTCCTCCACCGTCAGTGCCTTCTTTGGACCCATGGTCAGATAACTCCGCGCTGGCGCTTCGGGCCTCGGTAAAGCCACGCCGGTGGAACTGCACTGATGCCTCGGGCCTCGGTAAAGCTGCGCCGGTGGAACTGCACTGATGCCTCGGGCCTCGGTAAAGCTGCGCCGGTGGAACTGCACTGACGCCTCGGGCCTCGGTGGAGCCGCACCGGTGGAACTGCACTGATGCCTCGGGCCTCGGTAAAGCTGCACCGGTGGAACTGCACTGATGCCTCGGGCCTCGGTAAAGCTGCGCCGGTGGAACTGCACTGATGCCTCGGGCCTCGGTAAAGCTGCGCCGGTGGAACTGCACTGATGCCTCGGGCCTCGGTGGAGCCGCACTGGTGGAACTGCGCTGACGCCTCGGGCTTCAGGTGGAGCCGCGCCGGTGGATGTGCGCTGGCGCCTCGGGCCTCGGTGGAGCCGCGCCGGTGGAAAACAATCCTGCTGTGGATCAGCGAACTTCACACTAATAATGTGATTATTAACTGTCAGATAACAATGTAAAACCTCTTAATCATTCTAAAGTTGATTGTAAGCAGAAACAAGGCAGTTTAAGCGCAAACGGGGCGATAATCTCTTAATTGCTGCTAGCGCTCCCTAATTAAAGCTCTGTTTGGGTTTTTGATTAATTAATAAGCTGGAATGGAAGATTGCTGCTAATCCTCCGCCCCGGCCCGTGCTACGAGCATTCTGGCAGTTAGTGTGACTCGGGGGTGTTGACTCATTTAAACTAACATATTCATCCTGCTGTAACCAGGTTTCTGTAAGGCAGAATAAATCAATATGTTGATCAATTATTATATCATTTACTAACAGGGACTTAGAAGAGAGAGACCTAATGTTTAATAGACCACATTTAACTGTTTTAGTCTGTGGTGCAGTTGAAGGTGCTATATTATTTTTTCTTTTTGAATTTTTATGCTTAAATAGATTTTTGCTGGTTATTGGTGGTCTGGGAGCAGGCACCGTCTCTACGGGGATGGGGTAATGAGGGGATGGCAGGGGGAAAGAAGCTGCAGAGAGGTGTGTAAGACTACAACTCTGCTTCCTGGTCCCAACCCTGGATAGTCACGGTTTGGAGGATTTAAGAAAATTGGCCAGATTTGTAGAAATGAGAGCTGCTCCATCCAAAGTGGGATGGATGCCGTCTCTCCTAACAAGACCAGGTTTTCCCCAGAAGCTTTGCCAATTATCTATGAAGCCCACCTCATTTTTTGGACACCACTCAGACAGCCAGCAATTCAAGGAGAACATGCGGCTAAACATGTCACTCCCGGTCCGATTGGGGAGGGGCCCAGAGAAAACTACATTGTTTTTGCAAAGTTACACACCGATTCAATGTTAATTTTAGTGACCTCCGATTGGCGTAACCGGGTGTCATTACTGCCGACGTGAATTACAATCTTACCAAATTTACGCTTAGCCTTAGCCAGCAGTTTCAAATTTCCTTCAATGTCGCCTGCTCTGGCCCCCGGAAGACAATTGACTATGGTTGCTGGTGTCGCTAACTTCACATTTCTCAAAACAGAGTCGCCAATAACCAGAGTTTGATCCTTGGCGGGTGTGTCATCGAGTGGGGAAAAATGGTTAGAAATGTGAACGGGTTGGCGGTGTACACTACGCTTCCTCCTCACAGTCACCCAGTCGGCCTGCTTTCCCGGCTGCTCGGGATCTGCCAGAGGGAAACTAACGGCGGCTAAGCTACCTTGGTCCGCACCTACTACAGGGGCCTGGCTAGCTGTAGAATTTTCCACGGTGCGGAGCCGAGTCTCCAATTCGCCCAGCCTGGCCTCCAAAGCTACGAATAAGCTACACTTATTACAAGTACCATTACTGCTAAAGGAGGCCGAGGAATAACTAAACATTTCACACCCAGAGCAGAAAAGTGCGGGAGAGACAGGAGAAGCCGCCATGCTAAACCGGCTAAGAGCTAGTAGCTGCGCTAAGCTAGCGGATTCCTAAAAACACACAAAGTGAATAATGTGTAAATAATTTAGAGGTGATTCAGCAGAGGGAGTGCTTTAGTTAAGACACGTGAAGATTACACTGTGAAACAAATCATTATCTAGGTAACTAGATCAATCTAACTGCGCAGATTAAACAGCTAACAGATACAGCAAAACACCGCTGTGCTCCCTAACAGGAAGTGATACAATACCACAGTGAGAGCCAACCACCAGTAGAGGCAAGCAAGACAGCTCTTGCTTGCCTCTACTGTAGTTGTAGTACTGGAAAGCCAAACCTCCCGCTCAGGCTGATACGTAGGGGCCGGGGCACGCCGGCGGTCTGCATGGTTCTTGGCCCTCGTCCGGGCTTTGAGCAGGGCAGAGCGGGCGGTACGCCACACCTGACGGCACCTTCTCAGATGGGCCTGGACCGAGGGCACCCCGACCTCTCCCTCCACTAGCGGGAACAATGGGGGCTGGTACCCCAGACACACCTCAAACGGGGAAAGGCCGGTAGCAGACAATACTTGGCTATTATGAGCGTACTCAATCCAGGCCAGATGGTTACTCCAGGCCGTCGGGTGCGCGGAGGTCACGCAGTGGAGGGCCTGCTCCAATTCCTGGTTCGCCCGCTCTGCCTGTCCGTTCGTCTGAGGATGGTACCCAGACAAGAGACTCACGGTGGCCCCCAGTTCCCTGCAGAAACTCCTCCAGACCTGAGAGGAGAACTGAGGACCATGGTCTGAGACAATATCCGATGGAATCCCATGCAGACGCACGACGTGGTGGACCAGGAGGTCTGCAGTCTCCTGGGCCGTCGGGAGCTTCGGGAGGGCCACGAAGTGGGCCGCCTTGGAGAACCGGTCCACTATCGTGAGCCTGTTGTGAAAGTGTAGGAACACGGACCCACAACAGGGGACGTAAATGAACGGGCAATGGATAAGCCAAACAGTAACAATTTAATGTTGTAAACTGTGCACAACGGAATACAGACAACAACAAGTTTGGAACTACAGTCAATTACATATTGGGTGATGTGTGGGCAGGCTTGAGGATAGGAGACATCTGTCCAGAACCGAGCCGGATCCCACACGGCCCTCACCGCCAACGGATCTGAAGAACACCAGAGCCGCCAAGTCCTGAGTCCCCAGGTGGCCACCGTCTCCAGCTTTCAGACCTGGCACTGCTGGCAGAGAACAAAAACAGCACAGGTGAGTGTGAGTACGCACACTCAGTAATCCCACAGTCTGTGTTCTTTTGGGAGGGAGCACCTCCACCTCCAATCACACACTCCTGCAGCTCCTGTTTAACCACTTATCTGGTTGGGATGTGAGGCGAAGTCGTCGTTAATCACACCAAACGCCAATCCAGCAGATAAGGAAACACCACAGGAAAACGGCTGCAAAAGAGTTCAGACTATTATTCAGTTTTAAGTCAGCAGAGAAATTACCTCCAAGGTAGCTGATTTCTCGGCGGGGAGGTGGAGTTGCAGTAAGGTGGTGGTGATGTGGATGAGTGACAGCTGGTGCTGATGATGAGTGACAGTTGTCACTCCCGGTTGCTATGACGCCCTCTCCTGCTTGAAGCCAGCACTTCAAGCAGGGCGCCATCTGGTGGTGGTGGGCCAGCAGTACCTCCTCTTCAGCTGCCCACACAACAGTCTATAATAATTGTAAAAAAATAACGCTGACTACGTCGCAGTTTCGCGTATTACAGGCTATTTTTTAGAACGTAACTCCTGCGATAAACGAGGGACCACTGTAACACTTTATTGATTATACTACAAAACAATTGATACGACGGCCGCTTTTGACGCTCTATTGGCACACGTCGTGATTGGTGGAGTTATTTTTCTTTGCCGTCTTGCTGGCTTCCATGTCGTAAAATGAGGGTGTGTCTGAAGCGGAGTCTGAATATTTATGGGCGTGTTTATTATAATTACGATTGTTTTCACCCGCCGCATTTATCAAGGTCACGTCAGGCGTATGCCGGAAATGGGCAGGTGCGCACTGCTTGATACGGCAACTTTGGTGTACTTCAAATTTACACCGTAAATTTATGCCACAAGTGTGCAACTTTGATACATGAGGCCCATTGCCAGCTTGCAAAAGAGTGATTTTGCAAACATAACACAAAGTTAAAGGTTGGATCACAGTGACTGTAAGCCGTGGAAGAAATTAAGACATTTATTTATTTATTTATACAGTATTTTAGATTTTGAAAGTTATCAGATGTTCTTGTATGCTTGTCTGGTTTTTAAAGTTCTAAATGGGCTGGCCTCTCTGCCTCTAAAAACATTTATATTGGGTGGAAGTTGGGGTTCAGCCAACCTGTCTGCTGACCAGTCAGCAGGTCAGTCAGTCCTGAAGGGCTTGGAGCATTCCAAGACCATTTCAAGCAACTACTCTTGCTCATGAAGATGATGAGCCACTGTCCCCACTTACTTTTTGAGTTGTTTGCAAAAAGACAAACAAACAAACAAAAAAGACTGTCATGAGTCACTTTTTAGCTTTAGTCCTGCTTTTGTGTTTTGTCTACTTTAGCCATTCTGAGTTACTTCTGGTCATTCTCACTCTGTGTTATTTGGTTGTTTACATGCAGTGTGCTTACTCTCAGTGTTAGCTGTGGCTTCTGGGTTGTTGACCTCTGTGTTCTTTTGTCTGTGCACTTCCAAGCTTAAGCCTTGGGACTCCGGCGAGGGGGTCACAGCTCCTCCTCTCTCCTTTCCTCTATGTTTCTCTATCTCTGCTCCAACCTTCAAAGTCCCTACTTCACCAGACTGTGAATTCTTCAAACTATATTTGGATTAACCATGGAAGTGATCAGCTGGTCTCTGAACGCTATTGACACAATTTTTCAACAAGGAAATCAGGGCTGGAGGACCTGCATGCCCAGATGGAACCTACCCTGCGGGCTATGTTCTCGACATCTGGGAGAAGTGGTGCATTGTGTGCTTGGTACCACTATCTGTGGAGGTCATCGAAGACTTAAAGACTTATTTATATTTGGTTTTATTGTAGGAGGGCTAGTGCTTATTGGTTTATGTGCTGCCCTGACCTACCGGAGAATTGGCAAGACGGCTGCTACCAGGACCCCTCACCTGTCCATCATGATTAGTGAGGTGGGCGGGGTGGTGCAATCTCAGACTGTGTTAACCCTTGAACTCAGACGTAAGTTGGAAACCATCTCAGAGCAAGTGTCCGTCTTGCAAAGGAAGATGTCAGAGACCAGAGAATACTCATAAATTGGATTTGCTTGGTCAGAGGAGCCGTAAATGGAAATTCTGTGTTTCTCTGCTTGGCCCTAAACATGGCAGGCTTATCAGCCTCCGAAGGTCAAAATGCCCCGCTTGTTTTCCTCCAGAAGAATCTCTACGGCCTTGGTGAACCATTCGGCTGCCCCTCTTATCTTTCTGCACTCCCCTACAGTCTGATGTTGTCAAGGCAACTCCAGACATTATGCACACACTGACAGAAACTAATACAAACTCATCTGACTGATAGAAACTCATCTCATCTGGACACATGATGCACACCTCTTCCCCCCCACTCCTACCACCCCCCCTTGCCTCCGCCCTGCCACTCCCCCCTCCCTTCTGGAGGCCGTGCAGGTCTGTAGCTGCAGCAGCCTTCACCTCCCCAAGCTTGGTGGCGTGGCACGCTGCTGCGGCCACATACGTATACCCTCAGTGCCTCAATTTGGATGACGGACTGTTTCAAAGTTTAGTGTACATAAACAATCAAATGTATATGTGCGGTTGTTTTAATTCTGATGTGTGCCATTATTACTTTCAATTAGTAATAACTGTGGATTAATTGCTGTATTTTTTTCTGAGGTAATCGGGTGTGAAGAATGAATTGTCCTTTGAGGGATCAATAAAGTTGGTTGAATCTTTTAATCTTTAATTGTGACCTTTAAATGCTCTGAGAGAAGACCTCCTAGTTGCCAGATTGTATTAGGTTTTGTCCTGCTGTTTAGCGTCCTGTTATAGAGCATTATTTGACACCACGGTAGTGACATTCTGGACTTCTATTTCTTGCCTTCTGTTTTTGTCCTCACATTAAAGGATTGCTGACTCCTAGTTACAGACCTTTGCTTCCATTTCAGATTTGCTATTTTTTGCCTGCTGTTATTGTTGCTGAGTAGCCAGCAATCATCTCCGAAAGGAATTCAGCTCCTCAGCCAATGGTAGCATCCAGGTTACAACAAGCAGCAGTCGCTCCATGTTCCAAGCCTTATTTACCAGCTATTGATCATTACAATTGAGTTCCTGATACCTACTCGTCCTGTCTCACACTCTGTGCTATGACCTTTGAACTGGAGCCCATTTTATATCCCATTGAAACAACTAAGTTGCCCTTTCTCATAGCACACCTGATGAGCCAGACCAGAGAAGAGGTATTTCCAGATTGGGTCCAGCATCTGCCACTTCATTGCATACTAAGCAGTGGGTCACCCCTCTGAGTCCAGTCTGCTTGAGGTTTCTTTCTCATTACCACCACAGGGAGTTTTTTCTTACCACTGTCATCTGTGTTTTTGCTCAGAGGGTTGGTAAGGTTATACTTTACTCATGTGAAGTGCGTTGAGGCTCTGATGTTATGACTTGGAGCTGTATATAGATAAAAGAAGTGGAATTGAATCCTTCTGTGAGGTAATGAGGAGGTGTTCATCTGGCTGAGCTTCCTTCAGCCAGAGAAATGGAAAATATCATGGTGAATGGTATGTTTTGTATTCATGGGGCTCTTATTTTGAGAAAGTCTTGTTAGTTTTGACTTCTGGATTGTTGACCTCTTTCTTGTGTCTGCTCACTTCGGAGTTAGTCCTCTGTTGGCCATATGTCCTCTTACCTGTCAGCTCCTCTGATGTTTTGTTTTTTTTTGTCTACCATGTGACCGTTTCCCTCTTGACTTTTGTATTTTCTCTTGGCTGTTCTTGTTGTTTGTGTTCCCTTACGTTGGTTCCCTTTGCTTTCACCTGCCTTCCGGATGCCTCCTCCGCTCTGTGTGTTGTCTTGGGTTTCACCCTTCCGACTCCTGCTCCCAGTTCTGGTACCCTGTGATTTGTTGTGTCCTTATTTATTTTTTACTGTCCTTTGACGGGGAGAACTTTCATGGTCCTAATGTCTATCTGTGTTCTCTGCCTCGCTCTGCTGTCCTGTGGTGTGTTCTCAGTTTGAATTGAATTCTTGATCTTCTCTGTTTTGGTGAATTGCTCTTTTAGTCATGTTGTGTTCACTTCCTGTTTTGCTGTGGTGTTGTCTCATTTCATTTCCTTTCTTTCTGATCTTCTTGTGGTTAAACCCTAGTTTTGTGTTCCCCTGTGCTGTTATGTGTGGTTGTTGTTCCTGCGTTGGATCGTCTCCACGGGTTTCTTCTTTGCTGACCTTAGCTTTCACGTTCTCTGTCTGCTCCCTTGGATACTGTTGGCTTGTGTTACTCTGATGTTCTCCGACCACTGGTCTCCACACTGGAACTGCTCATGTGCACGGGTGCCTGTGCGTGGCCTTAGACGGGACCTGGTTTACAATTGAAGAACTTTGAACTTTCCATCTTGTTCTCTGCTTTGAGGTCATCTTCTGTCTCAGATAATAAAAAGACCACGCCCACTGAATGGCCCAGGATAGTCCATCGACTACAACAACAGAAGAAAAGCCTGATATGCAAAGTCAATATTATTACGTCATAGAGAATGTTAAATGTTAATGTAGTTTGAAGTGCAGCACTGATTCATGCTCATTGTGTGTGTGTGTGGAGTGTGATTTTTACAAAGTTCATAGGTTACATAATTTATTTTATACACTAAAATATTTCTGTCAAGTTTTTTTTTCCACACTGCTTTTGTGTGTGAGTGCCTCGCGATGTTCCTCTCAGTGCACCGTCAGCATGTAGTGTGACCTGAAAAACAAATATTCTGTGAGAAAAACTGGCTCATATGTGTTCAAGTCAGTGTTCACTTATAGTGTGTGTCAATTTCACTGTGTGTGTGTGTGTGTGTGTGTGTGTACGTTGGTGTGTATTTCACTGTGTGTGTGTGTGCATTTCAGTGTGTTTGTGTGTGTGTGTGTGTGTGTGTGTGTGCATTTCACAGTGTGTGTGTTTGTGTGTGTGTGTGTGTGTGTGCATTTCACTGTGTGTATGTATATGTGTGTGTGCCTTTCACTTTGTGTGTGTGTGTGTGCCTTTCACTTTGTGTGTGTGTGTGTGCCTTTCACTTTGTGTGTGTGTGTGTGTGTGTGATTTTCACTGTGTGTGTGTGTGTGTGCATTTCACAGTGTGTGTGTGCATTTCTGTGCTGCTCCACAGCCTGTCCAGTGGATTTTTATTTTTATTTTATTTTATTTTTTAGCACTGTTGTTGTGCGTTGCCTGTGCTGCTCCACAGCCTGTCTAGTGGATTTTTATTTTTATTTTATTTTTTAGCACTGTTGTCGTGCGTTGCCTGTGCTGCTCCACAGCCTGTCCAGTGGATTTTTATTTTTATTTTATTTTATTTTTTAGCACTGTTGTCGTGCATTACCTGTGCTGCTCCACAGCCTGTCCAGTGGATTTTTATTTTTATTTTATTTTATTTTTTAGCACTGTTGTTGTGCGTTGCCTGTGCTGCTCCACAGCCTGTCTAGTGGATTTCTATTTTGTTTTAGCACTGTTGTTGTGCGTTACCTGTGCTGCTCCACAGCCTGTCCAGTGGATTTTTATTTTTATTTTATTTTATTTTTTAGCACTGTTGTTGTGCGTTACCTGTGCTGCTCCACAGCCTGTCCAGTGGATTTTTATTTTTATTTTATTTTTTAGCACTGTTGTCGTGCGTTGCCTGTGCTGCTCCACAGCCTGTCCAGTGGATTTTTATTTTTATTTTATTTTTTTTTAGCACTGTTGTCGTGCGTTACCTGTGCTGCTCCACAGCCTGTCCAGTGGATTTTTATTTTTATTTTATTTTATTTTTTAGCACTGTTGTTGTGCGTTACCTGTGCTGCTCCACAGCCTGTCCAGTGGATTTTTATTTTTATTTTATTTTTTAGCACTGTTGTCGTGCGTTGCCTGTGCTGCTCCACAGCCTGTCCAGTGGATTTTTATTTTTATTTTATTTTATTTTTTAGCACTGTTGTCGTGCGTTACCTGTGCTGCTCCACAGCCTGTCCAGTGGATTTTTATTTTTATTTTATTTTATTTTTTAGCACTGTTGTTGTGCGTTGCCTGTGCTGCTCCACAGCCTGTCCAGTGGATTTTTATTTTTATTTTATTTTATTTTTTAGCACTGTTGTCGTGCGTTACCTGTGCTGCTCCACAGCCTGTCTAGTGGATTTTTATTTTGTTTTAGCACTGTTGTCGTGCGTTGCCTGTGCTGCTCCACAGCCTGTCCAGTGGATTTTTATTTTTATTTTATTTTATTTTTTAGCACTGTTGTCGTGCATTACCTGTGCTGCTCCACAGCCTGTCTAGTGGATTTTTATTTTGTTTTAGCACTGTTGTCGTGCGTTGCCTGTGCTGCTCCACAGCCTGTCCAGTGGATTTTTATTTTTATTTTATTTTATTTTTTAGCACTGTTGTTGTGCGTTACCTGTGCTGCTCCACAGCCTGTCTAGTGGATTTTTATTTTATTTTAGCACTGTTGTCGTGCGTTACCTGTGCTGCTCCACAGCCTGTCTAGTGTCGGATTCCCTGTTTGGGAATCCGCTAGCTTAGCGTAGCTACTAGCTCTTAGCCGTTTTAGCATGGCGGCTTCTCCTGTCTCTCCCGTACTTTTCTGCTCTGGGTGTGAAATGTTTAGTTATTCCTCGGCCTCTTTTAGCAGTAACGGTACATGTAATAAGTGCAGCTTATTCGTAGCTTTGGAGGCCAGGCTGGGCGAATTGGAGGCTCGGCTCCGCACCGTGGAAAATTCTACAGCTAGCCAGGCCCCTGTAGTCGGTGCGGACCAAGGTAGCTTAGCCGCCGTTAGTTCCCCCCTGGCAGACCCCGTGCAGTCGGGAAGGCAGGCTGACTGGGTGACTGTGAGGAGGAAGCGTAGCCCTAAACAGAAGCCCCGTGTACACCGTCAACCCGTTCACATCTCTAACCGTTTTTCCCCACTCGACGATACACTCGCCGAGGATCAAACTCTGGTTATTGGCGACTCTGTTTTGAGAAATGTGAAGTTAGCGACACCAGCAACCATTGTCAATTGTCTTCCGGGGGCCAGAGCAGGCGACATCGAAGGACATTTGAAATTGCTGGCTAAGGCTAAGCGTAAATTTGGTAAGATTGTAATTCACATCGGCAGTAATGACACTCGGTTACGCCAATCGGAGGTCACTAAAATTAACATTGAATCGGTGTGTAACTTTGCAAAAACAATGTCGGACTCTGTTGTTTTCTCTGGGCCCCTCCCCAATCAGACCGGGAGTGACATGTTTAGCCGCATGTTCTCCTTGAATTGCTGGCTGTCTGAGTGGTGTCCAAAAAATGAGGTGGGCTTCATTGATAATTGGCAAAGCTTCTGGGGAAAACCTGGTCTTGTTAGGAGAGACGGCATCCATCCCACTTTAGATGGAGCAGCTCTCATTTCTAGAAATCTGGCCAATTTTTTTGGATCCTCCAAACTGTGACTGTCTAGCGTTGGGACCAGGAGGCAGAGCTGTGGTCTTACACACCTCTCTGCAGCTTCTCTCCCCCTGCCATCCCCTCATTACCCCATCCCCGTAGAGACGGTGCCTGCTCCCAGACCACCAATAACCAGCAAAAATCTATTTAAGCATAAAAATTCAAAAAGAAAAAATAATATAGCACCTTCAACTGCACCACAGACTAAAACAGTTAAATGTGGTCTATTAAACATTAGGTCTCTTTCTTCTAAGTCCCTGTTGGTAAATGATATAATAATTGATCAACGTATTGATTTATTCTGCCTAACAGAAACTTGGTTACAGCAGGATGAATATGTTAGTTTAAATGAGTCAACACCCCCGAGTCACACTAACTGTCAGAATGCTCGTAGCACGGGCCGGGGCGGTGGATTAGCAGCAATCTTCCATTCCAGCTTATTAATTAATCAAAAACCTAGACAGAGCTTTAATTCATTTGAAAGCTTGTCTCTTAGTCTTGTCCATCCAAATTGGAAGTCCCAAAAACCAGTTTTATTTGTTATTATCTATCGTCCACCTGGTCGTTACTGTGAGTTTCTCTGTGAATTTTCAGACCTTTTGTCTGACTTAGTGCTTAGCTCAGATAAGATAATTATAGTGGGCGATTTTAACATCCACACAGATGCTGAGAATGACAGCCTCAACACTGCATTTAATCTATTATTAGACTCTATTGGCTTTGCTCAAAAAGTAAATGAGTCCACCCACCACTTTAATCATATTTTAGATCTTGTTCTGACTTATGGTATGGAAATAGAGGACTTAACAGTATTCCCTGAAAACTCCCTTTTGTCTGATCATTTTTTAATAACATTTACATTTACCCTGATGGACTACCCTGCAGTGGGGAATAAGTTTCATTACACTAGAAGTCTTTCAGAAAGCGCTGTAACTAGGTTTAAGGATATGATTCCTTCTTTATGTTCTCTAATGTCATATACCAACACAGAGCAGAGTAGCTACCTAAACTCTGTAAGGGAGTTAGAGTATCTTGTCAATAGTTTTACATCCTCATTGAAGACAACTTTGGATGCTGTAGCTCCTCTGAAAAAGAGAGCTTTAAATCAGAAGTGTCTGACGCCGTGGTATAACTCACAAACTCGTAGCTTAAAGCAGATAACCCGTAAGTTGGAGAGGAAATGGCGTCTCACTAATTTAGAAGATCTTCACTTAGCCTGGAAAAAGAGTTTGTTGCTCTATAAGAAAGCCCTTCGTGAAGCTAGGACATCTTTCTACTCATCACTAATTGAAGAAAATAAGAACAACCCCAGGTTTCTTTTCAGCACTGTAGCCAGGCTGACAAAGAGTCAGAGCTCTATTGAGCTGAGTATTCCATTAACTTTAACTAGTAATGACTTCATGACTTTCTTTGCTAACAAAATTTTGACTATTAGAGAAAAAATTACTCATAACCATCCCAAAGATGTATCGTTATCTTTGGCTGCTTTCAGTGATGCCGGTATTTGGTTAGACTCTTTCTCTCCGATTGTTCTGTCTGAGTTATTTTCATTAGTTACTTCATCCAAACCATCAACATGCTTATTAGACCCCATTCCTGCCAGGCTGCTCAAGGAAGTCCTACCATTATTTAATGCTTCAATCTTAAATATGATCAATCTATCTTTGTTAGTTGGTTATGTACCACAGGCCTTTAAGGTGGCAGTAATTAAACCATTACTTAAAAAGCCATCACTTGACCCAGCTATCTTAGCTAATTATAGGCCAATCTCCAACCTTCCTTTTCTCTCAAAGATTCTTGAGAGGGTAGTTGTAAAACAGC